>NC_083462.1:32628861-32728861 GCF_030014155.1 Tachysurus vachellii | reverse complement strand
TAAGCTTTCTTTCACAAACAAGGTAGAGATAACGATCGAAAACAACAGCGATAAAACAGATCTCAAGCAACACCTAAAGACCTCTGAAAGCCTGAACCCTGTGATAGTTATAGAGATATAATGCTTTCTAACTGGTACATACATAGTGGTGTGTGCAGGAGGAAGAGGAAGAGGAGCTGACCTTTTTAAAGTAGGCAAACTGAACTAGCTCCACAGCCACCTCTGTGTCCACGAGCTCCACAGATTTGCTCATGCGAGCCTTGGCGTGTGTCGTGGCCAGGCGGATCAGAGTCTCCAGAGTCCTGACTGTCACCGGGGAGGTCTGGCAGAGGGATAAATTGCCACTTAATCACTGTTGTTGAGTTCCTATTTATTTACAGTATACAGGAAACATTTAGGGGGGCACGGTGGGGGGTTCGATTCCCACCTCCGCCTTGTGTGTGTGGAGTTTGCATGTTCTCCCCGTGCCACGGGGGTTTCCTCCGGGTACTCCGGTTTCCTCCCCCGGTCCAAAGACATGCATGGTAGGTTGATTGGCATCTCTGGAAAATTGTCCGTAGTGTGTGATTGCGTGAGTGAATGAGAGTGTGTGTGTGCCCTGCGATGGGTTGGCACTCCATCCAGGGTGTATCCTGCCTTGATGCCCGATGACGCCTGAGATAGGCACAGGCTGCCCGTGACCCGAGGTAGTTCGGATAAGCGGTAGAAAATGAGAACAAGGGAGAGGAAACATTTAAGAAAAGAGCGAGAGAATGTGTGCTTTCCTCACCCGGGCGATATCCGAGCCCATCTGCTCCTGCTTCCGCAGTCGTGTGTATTCCTAGACACGTAGCGGTGGTAGCGGTGCATTCGCAGAACGTGGTCTGAAATCTCACGATCGTGCTCAGGGTCCATCTGATCCAACATGATGAACAGCAAATCGAAACGAGACAAAAGAGAGTCCTGCAGCCCGATGTTCTCCATAGGGGTTTTATACTGATCGTACTGAGAGAGAAAGAGCGAGAGAAACGGATGTTATGTTGTGTGTACATCAGCATTAGTGGTTAATCATGCCAGTCATTTGCATGAAGCACTCACCCGACCGTATACAGGGTTGGCTGCTGCCAGGACGCTACAGCGGGTGTTCAAACAAGCATGAATCCCTGCCTTGGCGATGGTGACACGCCCCTGCTCCATGACTTCGTGGATCGCGGTTCGGTCCATGTCAGAGATTTTGTCGAATTCGTCAATGCAGACCACGCCTCGATCAGCCAGCACCATGGCACCAGCCTCCAGCCGCCGCTCACCTACAGGACGGAGCAGAAGCTCAGAGTTAGACGTCTACACTGATGTCTTCTCTAATTACAGCTCTGCTTTACTGTAATAACATCACAGTTTCCCAACAGGACCAATCATTTATCATCCTTTACAGTCTTTTACTAAAGCTGAAACAAGCTTTATTTTATTCTTTTTTTTCTGAATAATGTGCAAAAGAGACAAAGTAAACAACACAAAATTTTAAACACAATGTTAGTGTTTTGCCTTTATACATGGTCAAAGATCTGCTAACACCTGACCATCGCACTCGTATAGACCTTCTCCTGTCGGCAGGAGGCTCACAACTATATATGATGGAACTAAAGAGACTCAGACAGTGTTTCAGTGTGACAATGTCCCTGTGCACAAAGCACAGAGCTCCATGAAGGCATGGTGTATTAATGTTGGAGTGGAAGAACTCGAGTGTCCTGCACAGAGCCCTGACTCTGACTCAACCCCACTGAACACCTTTGTGACGAACTGGAACACCGACTGAACCCCAGACCTCCTCACTCTTACAACATCAGTGTCTGATCTCACTAATGCTCTTGTAGCTGAATGATCACTAATCCCCACACACACACTCCAACATCAGTGTCTGATCTCACTAATGCTCTTGTAGCTGAATGATCACTAATCCCCACACACACACACACACACACACACACACACACTCCAACACCAGTGTCTGATCTCAATAATGCTCTTGTAGCTGAATGATCACTAATCCCCACACACACACTCCAACATCAGTGTCTGATCTCACTAATGCTCTTGTAGCTGAATGATCACTAATCCCCACACACACACACACACACACACACACACACACTCCAACATCAGTGTCTGATCTCACTAATGCTCTTGTAGCTGAATGATCACTAACCCCACATACCCCAACATCAGTGTCTGATCTCACTAATGCTCTTGTAGCTGAATGATCACTAACCCCCACACACTCCAACATCAGTGTCTGATCTCACTAATGCTCCTGTAGCTGAATGATCACTAACCCCCACACACACACACCAACATCAGTGTCTGATCTCAGTAATGCTCTTGTAGCTGAATGATCACTAATCCCCACACACACACACTCCAACACCAGTGTCTGATCTCATTAATGCTCTTGTAGCTGAATGATCACTAATCCCCACACACACACTCCAACATCAGTGTCTGATCTCACTAATGCTCTTGTAGCTGAATGATCACTAACCCCCCCACACACACACTCCAACACCAGTGTCTGATCTCACTAATGCTCTTGTAGCTGAATGATCACTAATCCCCACACACACACTCCAACATCAGTGTCTGATCTCACTAATGCTCTTGTAGCTGAATGATCACCAACCCCCCCACACACACACTCCAACACCGGTGTCTGATCTCACTAATGCTCTTGTAGCTGAATGATCACTAATCCCCACACACACACTCCAACATCAGTGTCTGATCTCACTAATGCTCCTGTAGCTGAATGATCACTAACCCCCACACACACACTCCAACATCAGTGTCTGATCTCACTAATGCTCCTGTAGCTGAATGATCACTAATCCCCACACACACTCCAACATCAGTGTCTGATCTCACTAATGCTCCTGTAGCTGAATGATCACTAACCCCCACACACTTCAACATCAGTGTCTGATCTCACTAATGCTCCTGTAGCTGAATGATCACTAATCCCCACACACACACTCCATCAGTGTCTGATCTCACTAATGCTCTTGTAGCTGAATGATCACTAATCCCCACACACACACTCCAACATCCGTGTCTGATCTCACTAATGCTCTTGTAGCTGAATGATCACTAACCCCCACACACACTCCAACATCTAGCGCAAAGCTTTCAAATTTTTTTGCCCATATTGTTCATATTCATAAGAAATCTGTCATTTTTTAATGCAGATCCCATCGAGTGATTAACGTTTACTCACCAGCCACTTTACTAAGAATATAAAGACAACTGAAGATTTATGTTATTATTTAAAGCAGCCAATTATGTAGAAGAAGCACAAAACATAAACTCATGCAGATGCAGGTCAACCGTTTTAGTTAACGCTCACGCCGCAGTACCTGTCTCTTGGTCGGTGGTGATGGCTGCAGTGAGACCGACACCCGACGAGCCGCGACTTGTGGTGGGAATAGCACGGGGTGCTGTATGTAGCACGTAGCGCAGTAGCTGTGACTTCGCAACAGAGGGATCGCCTGGCAAAGGAAACAGAACCCTTATTTTAATCTCAGGTTTAGAAATACATGTTTCTGTGAAATGTATTGATTCGTTTGTGATACAAACCTATAAGAAGGACGTTGATGTCCCCACGGAGGCGTGATCCATTTTCTAGAACCTTCTCTACTCCACCAAGCAGCATACACAGTATGGCCTTCTTGATGTACTCATGACCATGGATACTGGGAGCCAAAGAGCGAGCCAATTGGTCAAACACATTCTGTGCAGAAACATACATTAGTGCTGTATGAGTTATTGAGAGGACACGATCTCCGACCCACACACAATCATACATCAGTGCGAAATGCTGTAATGTTTACGTCCTCACCTTGGTGCGAGATTTGCTGAAGTTTTTGATCTTTGCCACGTCATCGGCTGAGAAGTACGGAGTGACCTCTTTGCTTCACTTGGCAAGCTATCATAATGGTCCTAAATGTAGGAGCAACAAAGGGAGAACTGAGGGACTGCATCTATTAATAATAACTGTAGTAAAATCAGTCTTAACTGTAGGACTAGCTGTTACTCCCCTCAGTGTTGTAGTCATGTTCCAAATCGAATAAATATCGAATTATATAAAAGTGCTTGTTGTACCTGAAGGTACCAGAGGTGAAGCCTCCCTTCATGCCCGGCAGATAGCGGTAGGTGCCGATGATCTGCACACGATCTCCTGGCTTGGCAGCGTCCACCAAGTCTTTGTCCAGGATGATGTCCACCGAGCGAGGCAGCTGGCCAGCCGGAGCCTTCTCAGGCAACTACTGGAACTGTGATAGTCTGATGGTCTTTATAGATAGACCAAACTCTGTCTCCAGGGGGTTGTTCTCTTCATCCTGGAAAGAAAATCAAAGTGCATATGTGTGGAGTAGATGCACTTTAGTAGCCATTTTCACCTCAAGTTAAATATATCAAATGTAACAGATGTAGACACATAAGGAGCACCTTAGTCGGGTAGATGGCGCTGGAAGGGAAGGCATCCACTGAGGTCATGTCTGTGTATTTGCGCTCTAACTTCTTCTTGGTTGCTGGGCAATAATGGACACTTCGTACTACCTTGGGGCACACAAGAGAGCCTAGAATTGAAAGGACAAAACGTTTTGCTTTTTTTCTGTAATATCACTGTTATAACATGTTTAACCTTGTTCATAACAAACTGTGACGTACATTTGGTAACGATGCCCTCCACACACACCATGGCGCCCAGCAGGCGGGAGGTGAGGGTACGAGGAGTGACGTGTTTGCTCCCGAAGCTGCCCTCCAGTCCAATGAAAAACTCCTCAAACTGCTTGGCGTATGTGGCATCAACAGACGCAACCAAATCCTTCAAGGCACGCTGGAAAGCCAGGAGCTCGTTGAACGCGTTGCTCAACAGTCTGTAAACAAAGGACTGCTATAAACCGCTGAACTCTTAGCTTCTTTAGTGTTTTTACCTTAAAGCATATCCTTCTATAAATGCATTAAAACTAGGTTTGTAGCTTGTAACCACATCGTTATACAAGTGAGAACTGATGGATTCATAATACGGCTAAAACACGTAATGCATAACATTTTCTGTTATTCTTATTATTAAAGTCAGGGACCATATGGTGCTTTCACACCATACTCTTACATAGACTGGAAAATTGGGTATGGCTTTCTGGGATGGTCCTCAAATGGTTTAAATCATACCTAAAAGGGAGAGGTTACTATGTGAACATAGGTAACCATAAATCTGAGTGGACATCCATGACATGTGGAGTCCCACAGGGCTCAATTCTTGCACCGCTTCTCTTTAATTTGTATATGCTCCCAATTGGTCAAATAATGAAAAAGAACCAAATTGCTTACCACAGCTATGCAGATGACACCCAGATATACTTAGCCCTGTCCCCTAATGACTACAGCCCCATTGACTCTCTATGTAAGTGCATTTATGAAATTAACAGTTGGATGCGTCAAAACTTCCTCCAATTAAACAAAGACAAAACCGAAGTCATTGTATTCGGAAATAAAGATGAAACTCTCAAAGTTAACACACACCATGACTCTAGGGGTCTAAAGACACAAAACAAAGTCAGAAATCTTGGTGTAATTTTAGAGTCTGACCTTAATTTCAGTAGTCATGTGAAAGCGATAAGCAAATCAGCTTACTACCATCTCAGAAATATAGCCAGAATTAGATGTTTTGTCTCAAGACAGGACTTAGAGAAACTTGTCCATGCTTTCATCACCAGCAGGGTGGATTATTGCAATGGACTCCTTACTGGGATCCCCAAAAAGACCATTAGACAGCTGCAGCTCATACAGAATGCTGCTGCCAGAATTCTGACCAGAACCAAAAAATCTGAGCACATCACTCCAGTCCTCAGGTCCTTACACTGGCTTCCAGTTCCATTTAGAATAGATTTTAAAGTATTGTTACAAATCACTTCATGGCTTAGGACCGAAATACATTACAGATATGCTAACTGAATATAAACCAAGCAGATGACTCAGATCATTAGGATCAGGTCAGTTAGAGATACCGAGGGTTCACTCAAAACAAGGTGTGTCAGCATTTAGTTATTACACCACCTATAGCTGGAATCAGCTTCCAGAAGGATCAGATGTGCTTCAACAGTAGACACCTTTAAATCAAGATTAAAAACACATCTGTTTAACATCTGCATTTACTAAATGAGCACTGTGCTGCTTCACACTGACTGCACTTTTTATCCAAATCACTTTTACTCCTGTTTTATTCTTTTTAACATATTTTAAACTGTTTTTATTGAAATCACATTTATTTTCTTTAATTGTTCTTCGTTTTATTATGATTTTATCGTATGTCTCTTATTTTTACATATATTTTTTTTCTCTCACTTATAAACTGTTTTCTAATTTCTATGTAAAGCACTTTGAATGACCTCTGTGTATGAAATGTGCTATACAAATAAACTTGCCTTGCCTTGCCTTGCCTAATACGCACTATGTTGCCAGGCTGGCTTTCCCACTGTACAGCATCTGGGTCCTGTTACAGAAATGAGAATCTGTGATTTTATGTGGGCTCCAAATGATGACTCCTCACCATTGTAGACTGAATAGTACTTTCACAGGTTTGACATGATACCTCATGCCTTCTGGAATCCAGAGATGGTCTCCTCCTCATCATCATTATCGCTGTCAATGCTGCAATACTTTGCCACACTTTTTCTCTTTGCTTTATCACTGTGGCGGTGTTGCCTTTCTTCTTATGTCTTTTACCTCCTCGTATGCCTCCATGAGGATTTGTGCCTCCGACGGGGAAAAGTATGCCGCTCTAGTTGCCATGGTGAATCAGTGAATCTGTGATCGGTGGCGGGTCTGTTTGAGTGAGCTGTGGTTTCACCTGGCTTGATGAATCCGTGTCTGCTCATCCTGGCTTGGTCTGTGTCTTCCTTTTGAAGCAAAAAAGAGAATTATTCAAAGTTGTTTTCTTTCTGTGCTGGACTATGGTGATGTGATTTATATGCATGCTAATTTATCTTCACTAGAAAAATTTAATTGTATATACCATGCTGCAATATGATTTGTGACTAATGTTAGTTAATTCTTTTAGTAATTTAAGGTTTACCATTTTCTCCTTATTTTTATTTCTTATTGTAATCACTCTGGGTTACACCCTCCCCCGTTAACCTTATGCATGTCCCTGTGCATGTAACTAGTAGGTTGTTTTATTACAGGTTCAGGTGAATTGGTAAAACTGCTTTCCATAATAGTCAGTCACAGCTGTACTAAGACTCTGGAATAGAGACTGTACTATTGAAACCAAAGGATTACCTAAGTCAGGGTAAGTGAACATTCTGGGTTTCTGCCTAACTCTATTAGACTTTCTGATGAAATTGCCATCATTTTCATTGTGCTCTTGTGCAGATTCAGGCTCACAAACTCTTTCTGTTTCTTTGACAGGTATGCTCTGGTCAGTAGGCTTGTCAGAAGTGACTGCAGGTAAATTTTTATTTACCTCGGGATCAACAGTTAAGTAATTCAAGGTAGGTACACTATCAATTGTAGAATGCTCTGGCCCAGGTAAATGGATTTACAGCTTTATAGACTTCAACAAATCTAGTATTTGTAATTAGAGGATCTCGGTACGGCAGTTCTAAACAGCTATCATCAGAGTCAGAATTTGGCTGATCTTGTACCTCATTACTCGGATTTCAACGAGTTGGAGGACATTTCCGGGATCTGGAAAAATCAACTACATCTTCAGGTAACTGCAACAATTCACAAGGTAGTAAAAGATCTCTGTGAAGAGTTCTCAAAGGACCATCTTTACCTTCTGGCTTTACAATGTACACTGGAAGATTACCTGCCCTGCTCACAACAACATATACAAGTGATTCCCCCTTGTCAGCCAGTTTGTGTTTGCCTCTTAGCAAATTGAATTACTGGCTTCCAAATGGCTCTTTGGGATTATGATAGCCTTTCCTTTCTTTGAATTTACAGCCCTTCCGGAGGGGCAGATAACCAGATGTCAAATCATTTAAAGGCTTTACGATCATGGCATAATCTCAAATAAACCTCCTGTAATAACCTGAGAACCCCAAGAACGAACGTAGTTCTTTCAGATTCTTTGGAACTGTGATATCTCTCTACTCACTGCTCCTGGCTGGCTCGCCAAAACTGTAGCGCCTCCTTCAGGTCACCAGGATACTGCGGCTGAATGAACACCTAGGTGAGTTAAACTAGAGGAAACGTGGACCAGTACTTCTAGGTTCATAGGGAGCAGTGGTGAGAGATTAAAAGAACAGACAGCCAACACAAGTAAGTTTGAATTTTGTTGAAAGATTTATATAAAGAAAAATGATAAATGAAATGAATTAATCAACTGTTTCTCTTTCAGGTAAAATGGAGAAAACAAAAAAATGAACGATAGTCCATAAAACAACAATGAAATTACTGAATAAATGGAAAACAACAATTAAACTGTGCTCTCAGTTTTTCTTATTATGAACTGTTATTATTCTTCCCTAAGCTCTTTTTAAGACTTATTGCTTTTAAATCATTTTGAAACTACGACTGTCTTTAGTTTAAGTGGCAACTTAATATTTTTTCCTTTTCCTATTTATCTTTGTTCTAAGTGTTCTAATTGTTTATTTGAATTGATGTTAGATTTTAAGTTTATTAATCAAAACCTACACTGGTCTATATCAGCTTTATACACCTAGTAGCTTTAACTTTGAATGTGTAATTTAATTCAACAATAAATAAAAATATTGCAAAAACATTTCAAATGTATCACCCAAAAGACATCATCTTTAAATCAAGACTGAATAAATGACAAAAGGGAAAAAAAACCCAATTCAACTGTCAATATGTAGTTCAAACACCAATAGGTTCAGTAGTTTCTTCAAATACCAGTCTGAATTAAAAAGGGGGGAAAAAAACAATCGTCCAGAATGAATGAAATTTAGATGCAACAGTCCAGGCCTTCTTCTGCCGTATTGACAGAATAATGTGGGGAAAAACAGAAAAAAACAGTTTCAACTTCCGCTCACTCACAATTTCTTTTTCCTCCTTCCGGGGAAAACTAGCAGTAAATCCACTGAAAACGTTCGAAGGTCGTTTTGAAATAAAAGTTCGCTGAGAGGCGCCACCATTTTCCTGAGGAAGTTCCCCTCATTGGGCTGAGTGTTTTGATATATCACATGCCCATGTTGTGCAAAGTTTTTTATTTTCACGTGCATCACGTGACGTCATGTGACGTCATCAGAATTGCCCTCATTGTTCTGAGTGTTTTGATATGTCACATGTCCATGTTCTAAAAAGTTTTTTGATTTTGCATATTTTGGGGGCGGGGCTGCGGCACAACCAAAAGACTAGTCGGTACACCAACTTAAAACTTTGTTCAGAGTTTGGCCGAGTTTGGTATAGATAGTTCAAAAGTGTGCCGAGTTATAAACCTCCAAAGTATATAATGGGAGTCTATGGGAAAAAAGGCCAATTTGAGACCCGGTACCGGAAGTACCGGTACTCGGATCGCTTAGAAAAGTAAGAACAACAAACCTCAGACCAGGGACTAAAACATATCCGAATTTGGTGCATGTGGCTTGAAAGCCCTAGGCCGCATTAAATTTTATACATTTTTGTCTAAACTTAAATAGGAAAACAGAATGTTGGCTTCTACAAAGCGACATAAGTAAAGAGGTAAAAATAATCTCTAAACATCTGTAACACATGGATGTGTATTTGTGTAATCAGTGTGATGATGTGATGATATCTCTGTGTTGTGTGTAGATGCTGAAGGATTTGACTTTGGATTGTAAAAGATGTTAAAGTGTGAAGTTGTAGCTGAGAGGATAAAAGGATGTGATCAGTCACAGTTATTGTTATGGATCTTCTACATCTGAATATGAATGATTCAGCTCCCAAACTGCTGGAAATGTGGGACGTGTTCTAACGCTTCACCACCATAACTGCTTTATCCTGGAAAAAAGGTCTGAGGAGAGACTCCTGTCATAAACCAGACCTGGTGAGTGTCTTATGGTTAATGCTGAAAAACACAACAGGACAGAATTACAGACACATTTAAACACATTGCTTATGAACCACAGAGGCATAAATACACACATTAGATGTGACATTTTACAGCACACAGTGAATATTACACAATATCATACAGTAAAGAGACAGTAAGTCAGTAACTCACTGTAGTGTCTCCAGTTTACAGTGTGGATCCTTCAGTAGATCAGAGAGCAGCTTCACTCCTGATTCTCCTGGATTATTATAGTACAGATCCAGTTCTCTCAGATGTGATGAGGAGTTTGACCTCAGAGCTGAAGCCAGAGCAGCACAACCTTTATCTGTAATACTGCAGTACCACATCCTGCAAGAAAGAAAACCTTCTCACACTTAACACACTCAGTTTTAGTATTGAAAACATGAACTACACAAAATCTTTATATACGGTACATTTACTCTCCATCTCACACACACAACAATCACAATATATCAGATCACTACAATTACAGTTACCACAGAGGAGAACTGGATGTTGTGGTGTTTATTAAAACTCTGTGTGTGTGTGTGTGTGTGTGTGTGTGTGTGTGTCTGTGTGTGTACCTCAGTTTCTCCAGTGTACAGTGTGGATTCTTCAGTACATCAGAGAGCAGCTTCACTCCTGAATCCTGCAGTTTATTGTTACTCAGGTCCAGTTCTCTCAGACTGGAGGAGTTTGAGCTGAGAACTGAGGACAGAACTCTACAGCTAGTCGACTCTGACCTCAGCTTTGTTCCTCACATCAATAATATCTCTAAAGTCACATTTTATCATTTGAGGAACACTGAAAGAATTTGTCCATTTTAATGTAAAGAAGAAACAGAAAAAAATTTTCTGCATTCAATCATTCCAAGTAGATTAGATTAATGTAACGCTCTTTTATGTATTTCACACAAAAACCCTTTATACATTACAGTTAGTAACCAAATCACTCCTATTGTACAGGAACTGTACTGGTTACCTGTGACATCCACAATCATTTTAATATCATCTCAAATATTTATTTATCATCAACAAATGCTGACTTCCTTAAGGTGAATTTTAATAAGAAGAAGCTTCAGTCAAACTGCTTTTAGTGTCGCTGCTCCCAGGATGTGGATCTCACTCTCAGTGTTTATCCATCAGTCACCTTCACTAAATACATTTACAAAGCAGCTTAAACACAGTGTGTGTGTGTGTGTGTGTGTGTGTGTGTGTGTGTGAGAGAGTGTGTGGTGTGTGTGTGTGTGTATGTGTACTGCATGTGTGTATGTCTGTGTGTGTGTGTGTGTGAGTGAGTGAGTGAGTGAGTGTGTGTGTGTACTGTGTGTGTGTGTGTGTGTGTGTGTACTGTGTGTGTGTGTGTGTGAGTGAGTGTGTGTGTGTGTGTGAGAGTGAGTGTGTGGTGTGTGTGTTTGTGTGTGTGTTTGTGTGTGTGTGTGTGTGTGTGTACCTCAGTATCTCCAGTGTACAGTGTGGATTCTTCAGTCCATCAGAGAGCAGATTCACTCCTGAATCTTGCAGGACAGAACTCTACAGCTTTCCTCTGTCAGATCACACCGACACAGACTGGAAGAGAAATGATGAAATATCAGAACACTGATCTCAAACACACAAGCACAGCAATAATCCAGCTAAAGTTGAAGATGTAACAGAAATGTCATTGTGTTTGTGTCACACACACACATCAGAGGACAGGACACCACATCAGCACATTTACAGGAGCAGGGACGTCTTTCTGCACTCCACAATCTCTCAGCTACAATTTATTATAAGACCATTAGGTCATGTACATAACACACACATGTGAGAGCGAGCAGCCTACAAACACTACACACTGATCTGTGTTCAAGTTTCTACAACCAACACTGCAGATACAGTGCATTTTATAACAGAAAATAAAGAATTATACAGCTGTACACTACCAGTCAATAACATGACAAAACTAGTCGTACTTTACACTCAGTTATATGTTGGATTTCACAGAGACACTAAAACAGTTGGTGTGTGTTGTTCTCTGTGCTCGTACAGGTACAAATCTGTCACCTCCAGACCTCTGATTTTACACACACACTGGTTCAGGTGTTTGGTGTGGGCATGAGTACAGGTGGTGTGTTCACATACGTCCAAACACATCCAAACTAAAGAGAAAGATTACAGTTTTTAACCTTATAAACGATTCTTGATCATGATTTGTATTTTTTATAAAATATAGGTGTAAAAATCTATCATCTATCATAAACAATGTAAATAAAGGATATTAGAAAGAACATTGTACTGTTTACTAAAGATGTCACTGTTACTATTTCAACACAACTTAGTGAACCCTTCTTACTCCACAGAGTAAATGGGATCATGTCTTTCATGCTTCCACAACTGAGAAGTGAACGTGGGGTTTTCTTCTCAAATCTGAGCTCCTTCCCTGTTTACAGAGTGACGTCACATCAGCACGACTGCACACAGCATCAGAAATAAACAAAGTCAAACTTCTTACCTTTAAATGAGTGACACTGTATATACACAAGTATTAGCTTTAGATGGATCAACATACAGACATTCGTTTGTTAAATCTAAAACACTGACTATACACATAGCAGGAAATCTAACCCACCTTGTAGGTAAAAATCTAACACAACACTACTGTGTGTTACACTAAAGGATTTGTGTAGGTGGGCTTCAGGTGGCTATAAGTGACATGGTAGAATGTAGTGTACCAATGTGTAATATTTTATCAGTACAGAATGATGAACAGAGAACAAAACCAGTCTGTTGCAACGTTGTACAACAAAAATATAGATTCACTACAGCTGCTTATAAATACAAACACAGTCCACAGCTTAAAATCTCCAAAATCCACAAAACCTGACGTCTCTTCAACAGTAACGGTGATAAACCTGACCGACCGTCACGTGCAACCGTCTTTGTGTTCACCGTCTGTTTTTACCACATCCACCATCTTCTGATGCAGTGAACCAGACAAAAAACTGTGTCTATAATTCAACCACAACAGATTAACAACAATCACGACCCAAGAACAAGAATGTGATCGGTCATTAACAGTTTGGTGTCTTTGTCGAGCTCCAAGTAGAACAAAACAGGACTTTTTAATAACAGCGTTCACGACACTACACTCACCTGTGACACATTATTCATCCTCTCTCTTTTTACCTGCTTGTGCACGTGATAAGCAAAGAAAAAAGAACCCCATCAAAATAAAAGTCTTCATATAAAAAGTCACATTTAAACTCCATCCTCTACAAACAGTTCAGTGTTAGAGAAAGAAAATCTTCATCACACATCTGAGTTAGCTGCCTAGCTTGTTTCTAACATAATAAGAAGATAAAGCTGAACATTTTCCCACTTCGTCTGTCCAATGTGTCGAGGTCCAAAATGATGATTGATGTTTTATTTACCACAAGCTCAGTCCTTGGTAAAGTTTAGCAGTAGTGCAGACTGAAGGAGACTTTTGTTTTTCCTTCGTATTGGGTTAAATTTTTAAAAAGCATTTATGTTTTATTTTTATTAGAAAGAACAATTGAGGAAAAAAGCCATGACAGAGTGAATCTCCCCACAACACTGTGTCACACACAACAAAAGATGAGGAACTTCAACATAAAGAGATACTTGAAGGACATTAGAGTGTTTTAATATTTACTTTTTATATTTTCTATCCATATTGATCCCATTTTGTCAGTCTGATGTTTTTCTCATCTGTGAGAGTTTTGTTAAATGTCACTTTCAAAATAAACAGAAAAGAAAAAGTCTTTCACTGGTGTTTAGTTCAGAAATGTCTTTAGTTCTTAAATGCATGCAGTTATTTTGTAGAGATATTTTTTCATAGGTTTTAGAGAATTTTCATGCTTCATATATAAAAGCTATAAAATGCCTCATATGATGTTATAAGATTTTGTCCATGTGGCCCAGCCCTCAGTTCAGATATAACATGTTAGTGTAAAAAGTGAAACAATCTTCTGTAAAAGTACCAGAGGTTTGTTTAAAGATGATTAGAGGAACTATTAACTAACATTAATCCAAACAGTGCAGTTCAGTGTTACATTAAAATAATAAACCATGCAGTAATACAGTTATAAATAAAAATACTCACTCAGCTTTTCTGGAGGCTTTGACCACTGGCAGCAGCCTCAGAAGACATTCATGTGATGGATCATATTTCCTCAAATCAAACACATCCAGCTCCTGTTCTGAGGTCAGTAACACAAACACCAGAGCTGACCACTGAGCAGGAGAGAGTCTGGTTCCACTGAGACGACTGTAACCTCCTCTGTTCAGGTAAGTTTGTACTTCCTGCACTAGAGAATGATCATTCAGTTCATTCAGACAGTGGAACAGATTGATGGATTTCTCTGGAGATGGATTCTCCCTGATCTTCTCCTTGATGTACTTCACCGTTTCCTGTTTGCTGTGAGATCTGCTTCCTGTCTGTGGCATTAAGTCTCGTAAAAGAGTTTGATTGGTCTCCAGTGAGAGACCCAGAAGGAAGTGGAGGAACAGGTCCAGGTGTCCATTCTCACTCTGTAAGGCCTTGAGGGATCTGATTGGCTGCTCCTGGTCTTGTGGTTATCCAGAGGAGAGCAGAGGGAAGCAGATTCCCCTTGATGAGGTTCGTCAGCAGTACATCCACTGAGGCTGACTCTGTCACATCACACAATCTCTCATTCTTCTGGAAATTTAGAGGAAGTCGACACTCATGCAGACCATCAAAAATCAACACCACTTTGTAGAAGTCACAGTCTATTGATTCTAGTTTTCTTATTTCTGGGAAAAAGTGATGAAGAAGTTTCATCAGACTGAGATTTTGCTGCTTCATCAGATTCAGCTCTCTAAAGGGAAGTGGAAACATGAAGGTGACGTCCTGATTTACTTCTCCTTCAGCCCAGTCCAGAATGAACTTCTGCACAGAGACTGTTTTTCCAATTCCAGCAACTCCTTTAGTCAGCACAGTTCTGATGGACTTGTCTTTAAAGATCTCATTACATTTGATGGGTTTCTCCTGTGTTGCTGGTCTCCTGGACGCTGCCTCAATCTGTCTCACCTCATGTTCATTATTGACGTCTCCACTCCAACCCTCTGTGATGTAGAGCTCAGTGTAGATCTCATTCAGAAGTGCTGAGCTTCCATGCTGTGAGATTCCTTCATTAATTCTTTTAAACTTCTCTCTCAGCTTGGACTTCAACTTTGGCTGATACACAGAGGCGAGTTCTAATAAACAAAGTAATAACTAGTTTAGTAATTAATAATTTTGATGGAAATTCCTTCAAACACTTCTGTTCATTCCTGATTGATGTACTAAATATTACTGAAGGAACAGAACCATTGTACAGAGTAACCACAAGCTGGACCACAAACAGAACAGAAAAGCAGCAGATTTACATGATACTAAAATTACATTTAAAACTAAAAGTGTTCATATCTAAAACTATTTCCTCTCTCTAAAGTGAAGCTGATGGAATAAAGTCATGACTCAGAGCTCTTACTGTTGTGCAGTGTGTTAGCGAGATCTGTGTGGTTCATGTTCTTCAGGACGTGCAGTGTGATCTTCAGCGCTCCATCTCTGACACTGTGCAGATCCTCCTCATCCTCCACCTCCCTCTCAGTGCATGCTGGGTAATCTGGACTCAGGAGCTTCCTAAACCTCTTCAGCTCTTTCTTTATCAGAGTGATGACTTTGTGTTCCATGAGTTTTAAATGTGATAATAAAAATAGACTTTTCTTCTTTTGATAAAATAAGAAAAGTCTATTTTTATTATCACATTTAAAACTCATACAACTGATTACTCTTAATGCTGCTGCACATCAAGACATGACAAGGGATCACAACACACACATTACACACTTTAAAAACAACACACACACCTTTTGAATATAGAGTCCAGCTGATTTGTGCTGATGTTTGATTTTTGTGGTCTGTGAACAAACAAAACCCATCATGTAATATGGACTATATGTATTCATAGCTGCACAAATCACACACTAATAAATACAGACACAGATATTTAACACTATCCTCTTAACACAATACACTGATTTCAGGATTTCCTAACTGACACCAACATGTTTAGAAACAAATGTTTGAATAAATGAATAAAATCTTTATATTGTCATTAATGTCCCATGTGTAAATGTTCTTCTGTAGCACCACAGACCCTCCAGCTCAGGGACTGCAGACTGAACTGAACTCTTAAAGCACTTTTCCTCACTGCCAGTCCGAGAGCTGCAGCACTGCACAGTTTAGTGTTTTACTGCTTCAACACCTGATAAAGCTCATGAAGGGCTTCATAATGAGACGAGTGAGTTTGATCAGGTGGAACACTGCTGTAAAACACCTCACTATACTGACCTCACATCAGTAGAACTGTCTCTGTCTCTGAAGTGTAATGGATGATCCATTGACTGGTCACTCTTCATGGACACACAGCTGGGTTCTGGTGAGTCTGATCTCTTTCCCTCCATCATTCTAGAACAGAAATATCAGCAATAATTAATACTCAGGACTGTTAAACAATGTGTTCATCATTAAACACCAATAATTCCATCTTTTTAATTCAGATCCAGTCTGTACACTTATTCAAACAGGAGACAGGCCTCATAAGTCAGGAATTACACTGATATCAGGAGTCCCAATCACAGCTAACTGACTCAGCTGGGTCTTACAGCCTGTAGAGTTCACTGACACAAAGCTATGCTGCTCTTATGCTCCACATTACACAGTCCTTTTTACTCTTCTCTCAGTGAATGATTTGTCTAAACTGTTCTTAGATCAGATCAGTGATATATTCACTGCTATTAAACACCTTAAAGCAAAGTTGAGTTCCTGTGTTAACTAGTGAGTGTTTAGAGATACAGATGTGTCCCATGAGACGGTGTGTATTTATTGCTGGTGAATGTAAAAGTAAGTCACCTCTTGTCTTTCTTTAAGTCCTGTTTTCCAGACACACTCATGTTGGAGGTCATGTCTCCTTCTCCAGATTACAGCAGGATACATGTTTACTTCACTCCAACATCGTTGTGTTAAATTAAACCCTGAATCAGCACAGAGTTCACTTACAGGAAATAGTCACGCTATCAAGTTATAAAACAACCTGTGTACATTAAAGCTTCAGTACAAACCCACAAAACTCTTCTGCATCTAGTGTCACTTCAGTGTGTTTATATTTTTCAGTGTGTTTGTGTGTGAGAGAGAGCGAGAGAGAGCGAGAGAGAGAGATTATGACTGGTGGTATTTATTGTGTGTTTTTTGCCTTTTTGGACTCCTTTATAATTTGTAATGTTGCTCCCATATAAAACAGTTCAGCACAAGCCCAGACATTTTTAGGGACATGATTTAGGACAATGTCCCGTCCAGAGACAAGCTGTTTCGTGTTGAGGTTTTGTTCAAACCGACCATCGAAAATACTCTCTCTAATGAATGTTTTTTTTTTGGTTGTTGCGTTAAATCTTACCCAGATACAATAGTGCTATTTTCTGATTGGCTATTGTGTAGCCTCTTGTTTTGATTGGCTGATAAGTGTCAGGCTCGACTAAGAGCTCCAGGGGAGATGCGCTTGGTTCCTGCCCGGTTCCATAGAGACAGCGGTGCGGACTGATACATTTTGGGTGCTGCAGCTTATTAAATATATGATAAATAGTCCGTTTTTCTGCGTGAGAAATAAGATGTGTGGTGGGAGCGTGACAAAAGACCAACATGAGGGACTGTCACGTTAATGTGTGACACTTTAGAGCTCTGAAAACAGAATTAGAAATGAATAACTGAACATCATTAAAACCGCCCCTGCCTAACCCTAACCCTAAACCCTAAACCCGTACCCTAATGTTTAGAACCCTAAACCTAATTCTCAACCCTAAACATAACCAGAGATTTAAAGTGCGCTCATAACCCAAACTTTTTGAGCCCTAGCCCTAACTTTTAGCCCTAAACATAACCTTAGGCGTCGTCTGAGGTCGGAACCCTAATTTAGACCGACCTTGAACCCTAAATCCCGAACCCTAATTTTAATGAAAACCCTATTTGGGGACTTCCGGTTGGGCCTCGAAGGGATGTAGACGTGTCCAACTGAGCTCTCCCACATGAACCTTAAAATTCGTCAACAAGACACTTTTTTCGTTGTTTGAAGCCATACAGACACTGTGTGCATGGATAAAATGTGATCATTTTTGTTTTTTATTCTGTTAATCGAGTTGAGCCGCTTATAAAGATGCCGGACCTGAGGAAGGCTGGTAAAGCTAACGAACCAGCGGAAAGCACGAGTTTGGGGCAGTCAAGCAATAAATTCATTAAGAAACGAACTGCTGGCTAAAATGGATGAGAAAGCAGAGATGTGATTATAAAATACTTACGAAGATTCTCTCCCTAAGATTGGAATCTATAGTACCAAAAATTGTGCATCCTGACCAGACAGGCTTTGTAAAGGGCAGGCAGTCTTTTCACAATTTACGTCGCCTCTTTAACATAATATACTCTAAACATTCGATTCACTCACCAGAAATTGTGATCTCACTAGATGCGCATAAAGCCTTCGATCGAACTGAGTATGGACACCTTTTCAAAACTCTAAGCAAATTCCAGCTGAATATTGAGGAGAATTGTGTTGTAGCTGCGTCTCTACATTACTACGATAGAAAAGAGGTGTTATTTGTGTAATAAGAGCGTTTAGCTCAGGAGTTATTGACTCGGGAAACTCCAACCTGTGAATATGTCACCAACTTTAGTCTAAACTGGACGGAGACACGGAGCGCCCTGTAACTCACTGACCTGCCTGTGTTCACAATTCACACGGTGCAGATGGGAGGGAGAACGGCTGACTACACAGTTTATGGGAATAAATTGTGTATTTCCCTCACAATTGTCACAAAAAACTCACTACACTGTCTGTCTGGTCTCTCTGCACGTTGCTTTGCGAGATCATGCGGTGCGATTTGTTTTTCCTCACTGCTGCACGAGTCTGCGTGAGAATATGGGGGTGTGGCGTGAGAATATGGGGTGTGGCGTGAGAATAAGGGGTGGAATGTGAGAATATGGGGTTGTGGCGTGAGAATATGGGGTGTTGCGTGAGAATATGGGGTGTGGCGTGAGAATAAGGGGTGTGGCGTGAGAATATGGGGGTGTGGCGTGAGAATATGGGGTGTGGCGTGAGAATATGGGGGTGTGGCGTGAGAATAAGGGGTGTGGCGTGAGAATATGGGGTGTGGCGTGAGAATATGGGGGTGTGGCGTGAGAATAAGGGGTGTGGTGTGAGAATATGGGGTGTGGCGTGAGAATAAGGGGTGTGGCGTGAGAATAAGGGGTGTGGCGTGAGAATAAGGGGTGTGGCGTGAGAATATGGGGGTGTGGCGTGAGAATAAGGGGTGTGGCGTGAGAGCGTGAGAATCGGGTCAATTGCGTGAGTCTCACGCTGAATGCGTGAGAGTTGGCAGCCTTGGTAATGTAGAGAGGCAGCTACAACTCAATTTTCCTCAATATCAGCTTTCGTCTGCGTTGGACAAAATACAATGTCAATGACAATGTTTGTATAAAGGCTATGTCCATGGTGAATAAGAGAACCTTTTCTGGAATTTCTAATCCCTTCACTTTTTGGACAAAATCATACGTGTCCTTTATGTAGCTAGGGTGCCGAATCGAGAGGGGATTTAAATAAAAATCAAGGAATTCAGCCGTATAGTAGGGGAGACCGGGGCTGGTTGTCTCACGGGTTGGTTGTCACATTGCTTATTCCAGACATACTAGATGGCGCTGTGGTAAAATTTTGATATCAATCTGTCAGCCTTTGATAGCTTACTCATTTGCACTTGTAATTTTGCTGAGTAGACACAAAACATTGAGGTGAGGAGACAATTTTTTATTTTCATGGGTCAGAGTAAATTTTCATGTTGGTGTTGTTTTTGTGTTGAGAGCTTGTAGGATATTAGTCATTCAAAAACAAAACACTCATTAAAAAGCCAAAAGTAGTAGCTTTATTTTGAGTCATATTTTAGCTATCAAGTAAAAGCCATGTGGCAGCTAGCTTAGCATGTTTGTCAAGAAGTCAGTTGGGGATGGTTGTCTCATAGCTTGCAGGGTTGGTTGTGACACATGTGACAAAAAACCCCTCAAGTATTAGAATTAGTTTTTTTTTCAACTGAGAATGTGCAGACAGTGATATATTGTGTCTTTGTTGGTAGAATGGTCAGGAACTTCAAGAGAAAGACAGACAGGGGCAGAACACCAGCAGACATTATGCTTTTGGCTGTGAGGCAGGTGAAGCTAGAAGGCAAAAGCATACGTTAACTACAGGACATTGACCCGTTACTGCCAGAAAATGTCAAATGATGACATCCAGGGTGGAGCTACCACTTCCTCAGTGCCAGTTGGCTATAGAAAAAATCGCCAGATTTTCAACGGTCACCAAGAACAGCAGCTGAGAGATTACATAATAAAGGCCTCTGAGATCTATTATGGTCTCTCTCCCAAAGAAGTGTGCAGTCTGGCTTACCAGTTTTCAGTGTCACAGCAAATTAAAATTCCACAGTCCTGGAGTGACACTAGTCAAGCCAGTGCTGACTGGTTCAGTGTCTTTATCAAGCGCCATCCTTCTCTCTCCATCCGATCACCTGAGGCCACAAGCTTGGCACGGGCCTCAAGCTTCAACAGGGAGAATGTTGCCATGTTCTTCGACAACTTGGAGAGGGTCATGCAGAAGTACAAATTTGGGCCTAATGATATTTGGAACATGGATGAGACCGGTGTTACCACTGTACATAGGCCAAATAAAGTTGTGGCTCGGAAGGGCCACAAACAAGTGGGCAGCCTCACATCCGCTGAAAGGGGAACACTTGTCACAATCGCCGCTGCTGTTTCTGCCACTGGAAACTTTGTTTTCCCCAGAGTCTATTACAGAGATTACTTTCTTAAAAATGGGCTGTTGGAAGTAGAGGTGGAGCAAGCGTATCTGGATGGATGAAGGAGGATGGATGCATGAGAGTGAGTGAATGATGACAGAATTTTCATTTTTAGGTGAACTATCCTTAAAACTTATTTGCAGTTTCTAGCTTAAAAAGCTAAAAAGTTACACATTATCTTTTTAGATCCCAATTTATCACTGAAATCCTATTGAACCTCTATAGGGACAACCAACCGCATACCTCGTGACAACCAACCCCGTAATGGGGTTACGTTGTGTCAGAGTGTCTTTGATGGTTAATTACTTCATGTTACAATACATTCTAAAAGTAAAAAGTATACACATTTAAAGCCAAGACCCCAAGTTTTCATTTCATGTAGGAATTACTGCTGAAAGATTTTTTGAAGATGAGCAATTCATGCATGAGTAAAAATTGTGACAACCAACCCCGGTCTCCCCTACGTCTCGCTGCCACAATCAGACACTATCGGCCTCTCTGGGGGAATCTCATACGGTTTGCTCCATTTGGATTGGTCTTTGTGTATTTTTGGGAGCATTTAGAACCTCCTACTTCTGGGCTCCCCGTTCCCCAACAGGTAGGCTTTCTGTTTGGCATTGATAAATTTCTTTGTATATAGGGATTGAACTATGTACGTAATCATAATTATTGTGTCTAAATAAATAGGTTTGTTTCATTTTTTGTAATATTTGGGGTCAAGTAATTGTCTATATCCCTCCTATAGGTATTGTTCTCTGTCCCATATTACTATAGCGCTGCCTTTATCTGCAGGCTTAATAACAATATGTTTGTTTTCCCTAAGCTCTTTTACAGCATTAATTTCCTCCTGACTGAGGTTAGGTTCGTTCTGGGACAATCTGAAATGTTTTTTAAGATATTTTAAATCAGTTTGGAATAATGTGTTCTGTAGGTAATTTATCTTCGGGTCCCACTACACGAAATGTAATCTATTTGATTCGTGTTCATGGAGACGAGTTTCCCTTTTTTTTACGTGTCACTCAGCACGACTTTCGATCTAATGTATTTCAATAGGAAGCATCTTTCGTGTCTGCACCACGTTTTTTTCTGCCACTCTGAAGCATTCGGACAGTAAACTAAATACTACAGTACCCATGAGCCTTATCTACTTTTACTGTGTTGATGACGTCAGCTAAAACTACCTGATGACCCACCGCCGATTCTCTTTTAATAACATCCTCATCTTTCTTTCAACACATAAACACCAAAGTGTGCTTGATCATTCAACAATACGATGTCATGACCATCCGTTTTATTTCATTCTCCTTCTATTGTGAGAACGGGGGATTAGTTGTGGTTATTAATTAAATTAAAATAAAATAAAAAATAAATTAAATTAATTAGTAGACGACCCGCATTACCCGTGAGCCTCAGCGGAGACGGTTGCTATGGAGACGGAGCCAGCCCGCTTTGCGATTGGTTGATTTCTGCAGGCCGCGAATTCTCCTTCATTGCGCTCAAACCACTTCCCAGGTAAAGCCACGAGACTTGAATGTAATGATCAAATTTGTTTAAATGTTATAATTGCTGTTTTTCTTTGCCATTAGACTCACATGGTTTACATGTTAGAGCAAAGAGTTAAAGGCCGAACAACGGTTTCCATATTAACGGTAAAAAAGAAGAAAAAAAGACGCGCCTTTTGTGCAGTCATACAGAAAATGGGAAAAACGTGGATTTTATTGATTGATTAAGTATTTTAAGGTAAATTGGTATCTCTCACTACCGGGCTACACATTTCAAACCTTTTTTCAACATACCTAGCCTTCACTACATAATGAACCCAAGGATGAAGCCATAATCATGGTAGGTGCAATTTCTTACATGATGTTAAACTGTCCAGATCATCTAGGACAGTGGTTTGGCCAGGGGACCCACATTTTCCCTTGGTCATTGAATCACGACTGTGTGTGTGTGTGAGTGAGTGAGTAAGTGAGAGAGTGAAATAAATTTGCTTGTTTATATTATATATATACACATACATACACACTGTGAACTATATATATATTGAATTTTTATTATATTAATTCTTTATATTACTCCTTATGTTTATCTTCTGTTCTATGTTTATGTTCTGTAAAGCTGCTTTGAGACAATGTCCATTGTAAAAAGTGCTATACAAATAAACTTGAATTGAATTGAATATATACACATACATACACACACACACACTTTGTGTTGATATAGATGGTTATCTAAATATATATTATAATATATCTAATATATATAATATAAAATGTATGTACAGTATATATATATATATATATATATATATATATATATATATATATATATATATATATATATATATATATAAATAATATATTGTTTTTTACAAAACAAGCAAATTTTCACACAAGTTCTATACACATAAAAAATACACATTTATACACATAAATTGTACAAATATGACTAATACTGATGAATAAATAGGCTTATAATGTAAGGCTATTAAATAGCAGTCCCTAACTAGTTTTTATTAATACAATAAAGTTGGTAAGTTTGCATGAGCCACCAGAGTAATTTAAAAATATACAAAATAATATTAAATAATGTTTCATTTTAGGGCTACAGTTCCAATGTTAAATACACAATACTTAAATGAACCGTTAATGAAACATGGACACTGCTGATGATAAATAGAATGAACATCACGTGCATGCAAATCCTTCCCAGCTAACACACAACGTACCAGTTACAGGATTTATTAGTGCTTGACCTTTATTTCATTATGGGTGCGTATGAGGCTGGGAGAGGGGAAAAAAATCACAGTATACTCACTACAGAAAACTAGACTACACCACTGTGTTTAAACATACTGCCAACTATGGAATAATGTTTGGGATGGTTTTTCTAGGAGCCATATTTCCTTTCTGTTTTCAGCCCACATACAACAATATTTTTAATGTTTAGTCTCGCTGACCAAAGCACTTTTTGTAGGGACATGTACTAATTAGATCCATGATATCTGCTAAGGTCTGTTTTGGTCACTGAGTCAATGAATCAAATTGTAATAAATCTCAATGTAGTGCTGACTGTAGAGCTCACGATGCAGATGGAACATTAACAGAAATAACACAAAGAAAAAGAAAACCATCAAATGTTGGCTGGATACACCACACACACACTACTACTAACTTGGAGGCATAAAGCCCAAAGCTTTTTAGTGCACGACACAGTCCAGTCTGAACTAAATACACACTCAGTCTGCAAACAAACATTACACTTGGTGTCATTTTTTGAATACATATTATGAGCACTCTGTTTTTTTCCTGACTAAAAGATGGATTTGTTTTAGTCACAGAAAATCAATTAAATATAGATTTGCAGATGTATAATACATCCAGTAGACTATCAATAATTTCCCTGGAATCTAAAGTGCCCACAAATCTGGTTATGAAAAATTTGACTATATGATTCAAACAGATTAACACTTAAAATATGTACAGTTTAAGTTCATGGTTAACATTATAAATGTGAGTGAAACACAACACTTGTTTAACTTGCACAGGTTGGACCAAGGATATCAATGATGATCAGCTGATTATGCTGCACCTCACACCCTGTGACCCATTGGAGAACACAAGCAACCGCCGAGGTGGTGAGGACCACACGGGTGGAGCAGACAAGCATTACAGAGGGGGAGATGGAGCAGATGAGCACTACAGAGGGGAGGATGGAGCAGACGAGCACTACAGAGGGGGAGATGGAGCAGACGAGCACTACAGAGGGGAGGATGGAGCAGACGAGCACTACAGAGGGGAGGATGGAGCAGACGAGCACTACAGAGGGGAGGATGGAGCAGACGAGCACTACAGAGGGGCAGATGGAGCAGACGAGCACTACAGAGGGGCAGATGGAGCAGACGAGCACTACAGAGGGCCAAGGTAATTAGGACAGCTTTAAAAAGTTACAGTTTATATTTGTAAAGCCTTGAAGTGTTTGACCCATGGGTTACTTTAACGTTACTTGACTTCCAGTGTTTTTTTGGTTTGTTTTTCCCCATAGAGCTTTATGCAGGTTAGGGCTGCATGATATATATTTTCATATGTATTGTATATATGTATATATGTATTTTTCTAAAACATTTTTGCTGCTTGATACTAAAGTAAAACTTTCAAGTTTCTCATTTCCATGAATAATCTACAAGAAAAGTCCATCTGATATTATATTATTAGACAGATGATAGATCTATCTGTACTAGGGCTGTTGGAACACATTTTAGGGATGCACCGAAACCGACAAAGAGGAAAGCAAGGCCGAAAACCGAAACACAGAAAGAAATTATGCCAATTATTATTACCATTGCATTTATGGCTATGACTGTGTACTAACCTTACTAAAATCAAGGCATTTACATTGCAACATTGCAACAATGCACAGGATAAAATCAATTAAAATTCAAACTTAAATGTACTCATGTGTACATTAAATAATAATGTACAGGCCCTCTGGCCTGCTGAAAGGTTGTAAAATTAAATATGTTCTTTCATACAAACAAAGTGCATTCAGAACAAGTGCAACTGCTTAAGTTAATAACTGCTTAGATACAACAATATTTTCACTGTAGGCCTACAACATAATAGTGTATCAACACAAAGACTGCCATAGCCCATATGTTAACTGTAGAACTTTAACAACAACAAATGCACCAAGAATTGCAGATGTGCAAAGTGGATAATAAATATTTAAACACTAGACAAGCCCATTCTACTTCTTGAGGTAAAGTGGCAGGTTTTTCTTGATGAAGAGTAGCTTCTCTGCTTTATCACAGTGAAGTCTGTTCCTCTTCTCATCGAGAACATGGGCTGCTGCACTGAACAGTCTCTCGCTGTCAGTGCTTGTGCACGGAGCAGACAAGTACTTGCGTGCCAACTTTGCCAGGTCAGGAAAGCGGCCGTGATTATTTTTCCAGTAGACAAGAGGGTTATCACTTCTGGGGATGGGGACTTCAGACAGATAACCATCTAGCTGTTGAGTGGTTGAGCTTGTCGCCTGCCTGACATTTGAGAAAGATTTGAGAGAGTGTATTTAAATAGGGCCAGTGCATAAATTAAAATGCTCAAATTTAAAAAATATTTGGCAGAAATATGGCTACAATCTGATAGTTACATAGTAGCCTAAGTCAGAACAGAATAAACAGCCTACCTATTCTTATTTGAGGCACTTTCTTGCAGGATTTAAGTGAACATATCAGACAACGAGGGTGCATGTCCCTCATCTGGTGCAGAGAGACGAGTCTTTTTTTCTGTGCTGTGCGCTGCTGCTGTGCGCTGCGCGCTGTGCGCTCTCCGTCTCCCCGTGGGTTCTCCGCATCCATCGCGGTCTGGATCATTTCTCGTGCGCGCTGCTTTATTTATTGCTCGGAGTGGTTTTGCTTTTCTGTGCCACGTTCCTCTCATATTCAGCATAGCGATCGGGATGTTTAGATTTTAGGTGATAAATTAAACCCGACGTGGAGAAAGTCTTTGCAGACGCACCCCCTCTTGAAATTTCGGCATTACATGTTTTGCAAATTGCCATCCGTGGGTCTTTCTCAGATATACTGAAATACGTCCACACCGTAGACATGTTGCTTCAGACAAGCACGTGCAGGCCGCGGTTTCTGTTTGCGTCATCACAACAAACTGTTTCGGCCGTGTTGTTTCGGTGATCAAAGTCTTTCGGCCGAAAACCGAAAATGCACTTTTGTAAATAAATACAATAGAACAAAGATACAAATGAAATAAATAGTGCTTTTATATATTTTCAGGTAAATCTAACAGGAACAGAAATTGAATAGTCAAATGTAAAATAACACTGCATATTCTTCACTGTATAAATGAAATATAATTAATTTGTGTTAAAACTACAAAAGTGATTTTTCTCTTTGTCTTTTGTTGTTTGATTGACATTCATGACACAGAAAGCAGCAGGAATACAGGCTACGGTCACTTTAAGACGAATGCGTGGATCCTAAATACTGTAACACAACCAGTTTTCTTTCTCAGTTGTAACAGCATTCTGTGTTCAGGTCTACATGGCTCTGTGTGTGTGTGTGTGCACTCAGAATACAGCTGCATGTGCAGAATTCAGTTCTCTTTCTCGTCTTTGTGTGCTCAAATGGTTTAAAATTGCTTTAATGTTGAAACTTACATGACCTAAAACACACTGAAATGATAAACTTTAATGATATGATGGTCAAACTTTGCATTTAATCTGAGAATCACGTACGTGAGGGGCATTGTTGTTATGCCCTTAAACCTAGTGTAGCAACGTTAGAGAAACCAGCCAGAGGTGCTAGATTATTTGATTTTGGTCATTTTTTGTGCGTACTATATGTGTAGTTATTTCTAAAAGCAAAGCAAACTCATGGCACCAATTGAAACAGTTTTAGAAGTGCTTACAGAGCACACATAAGAGAGAGTCTAAAATTCAGTGAATCCTGAGGTCCTTCTTGTCAGTGGGGTCAAAGGATGTCAGTGTTTATGTCCATGAGCGCTTGAAGGCAACAAAACTTAAAATCAATTGGATTGTCATGAAATTTGATGAGCACATTTCATGCTAACCACACCACATGCTGCACTTGTGTGTTATTGTGAGCTACTGTAGTATTTTAAATAATAAGTTAAAGCTTTATTTGGTATATGAGTAATTTTCTTTCTCCAAACCCACAGCTGTCTTCACAGGGTCAGCCAGGGGCACAGTCACAAGTCCCAAAAAGAAAAAAGTCAGGTATGTAAATAATGTCTGTAGGGTAATTATAGGTGGATCTGACATCTCTATTAACATAGCTCATTTGTCAAGCAGATTCTCATAAGGAATTTAATTAATTAAATAGAATTTAAAGGGGACCTCTTTTGCTCATTTCCAGTTCTATATTTTTTTATTCTGAAACTCCACTAGAATAGCTTTGCATGTCCACAGTTACAAAAAAATCCTTATTTATCTTAAATTGGCCCCTTTATTCAGACCCTCAGTTCCTTGTCTGTCTGAAAAAAGCCATTTTAGATGGAGCAATCTAGAAGCCTAATGGTTACTATTCTAATAAGCCTGCACATGATGTATATAATGTGGAGCCAAATATAATATTGTGTGTACACATTAGAGAGAGTTACAGGTCATATTTCGTGACAGCTTTACTACCCACTATATGTCTCTTATCAGTAGATAAGACAGCTGTCATTATCGATAAGAAAATAGGTAAAAAGTTTTTAGAAATTAGTTTTATAATTATGCTTTATTTATTAATTAATTAATTTTTAATCAATTTATTTATTTGAAATTAGTTGTTGAAATGAATAAAAGTCAAAGGTTATACCTTTGATCTGGCATATGTATGTTTTTGTTCCAAATGAGCTAGGAGAGAAGTACTTAAAACTCACATTTTTCATCCGGGGGTGGTTTGTGATAGGGTTACCCCCTCCCCTCAGAATGAATGTTTGTCTTCTTCTTCTTCTTTCGGCTTTTCCCTTCAGGGATCGCCACAGCGAATAATCTCTCTCCACCTATCCCTATCTTCTGCATCCTGAACACTTGCACCCACTTGCTTCAAATCCTCATTAATTACATCCATATACCTCCTCTTTGGCCTTCCTCTTTGCCTCCTGCCTGGCAGCTCCATGTCCAACATTCTCCTACCAATATACTCACTCTCCCTCCTCTGAACATGTCCAAACCATCTTAATCTTGCCTCCCTAACTTTGTCCCCCAAACGTCCAACATGGGCTGTCCCTCTGATGTACTCATTCCTAATCCTGTCCAATCTTGTCACTCCCAAAGAGAACCTCAACATCTTCAGTTCGGCTACCTCAAGCTCCGACTCCTGTCTCTTCTTCAGTGACACTGTCTCTAAACCATACAGCATGGCCGGTCTCACCACTGTCCTGTACACCTTCCCCTTGATTCTTGCTGATATTTTCCTATCACACAGAACTCCTGACACCTTTCTCCACCCACTCCAACCTGCCTGCACTCGCTTCTTTACTTCTTTCCCACTTTCTCCATTACTCTGGACTGTTGACCCCAAGTACTTAAACTCCTGTACCTTCTTCACCTCTTCACCCTGTAACCTTACTGTTCCACTTCCCTCCCTTTCATTCACACACATGTACTCAGTCTTACTACGACTGACTTTCATTCCTCTTCTCTCCAGCGCAAACCTCCACCTCTCCAGGTTTTCCTCCACCTGCTCCCTGCTCTCACTACAGATCACAATGTCATCTGCAAACATCATCGTCCAAGGAGACTCCTGTCTAACCTCCTCTGACAACTGGTCCATCACTATAGCAAACAGGAAGGGGCTCAGAGCCGATCCCTGATGCAGTCCCACCTCCACTGTGAACTCCTCTGTCTGACCTACAGCACACCTCACCACTGTCCTGCTCCTCTCATACATGTCCTGCACCACTCTGACATACTTCTCTGCTACTCCTGACTTCCTCATACAGTACCACAGCTCTTCTCTTGGCACCCTGTCATACGCTTTCTCCAAGTCTACAAACACACAGTGCAACTCCCTCTGACCATCCCTATACTTCTCCATCAACATTCTCAGAGCAAAAATTGCATCTGTTGTGCTCTTTCTGGGCATGAAGCCATACTGCTGTTCACAAATTTCCACCACCTTCCTTAACCTAGCTTCCACTACTCTTTCCCACAACTTCATTGTATGGCTCATCAACTTTATCCCCCTATAGTTGCTGCAACTCTGCACGTCACCCTTATTCTTAAAGATCGGCACTAACACACTCCTTCTCCATTCCTCAGGCATCCTCTCACTTTCTAAAACCCTGTTGAACAAACTAGTTAAAAATTCCACTGCTGCCTCTCCTAGACACTTCCAGACCTCTACCGGAATGTCGTCAGGACCAACTGCCTTTCCACTTTTCATCCTCTTCAAAGCCTTCCTGACTTCATCCTTTCTAGTCTTATCTACTTCCTGTTCCACAGAGTTCACCCCTTCTACTCTTTTTTCCCTCTGATTTTCCTCATTCATCAGCTCCTCAAAGTATTCCTTCCATCTCCTCTGTACACTCTCCTAACTTGTGAGCACCCTTCCATCTCTATCCTTAATAATTCTAATAATTCTTGCTGCACATCCTTCCCATCTCGATCCCTCTGCCTAGCTAACCTGTACAAGTCCTTCTCTCCTTCTCTAGTGTCTAACCTAGTGTACAACTCGTCAAATGCCTTCTGCTTGGCCTTAGACACCTCCCTCTTCACTCTGCGCTGTAACTCCTTGTATTCCTGTCTCTTCTCTTCAGTCCTGTCCATATCCCACTTCTTCTTGGCTAATCTCTTCCTCTGGATACTATCCTGAACTTCCTCATTCCACCACCAAGTCTCCTTATCTTCTTTCCTCCTTCCAGATGACACACCCAGCACCTTTCTCCCTGTCTCCCTGATCACTTCTGCTGTAGTTTCCCAGTCATCTGGCAGCACTACCTGACCACCCAGAGCCTGCCTCAACTTCTGTCTAAATTCCTCACAACATTCCTCCTTTTCAGCTTCCACCACTTAGTTTTCTTCTCTATCTTTGACCTCTTCCTCTTACAGACCATTAGAGTCATCCTACACACCACCATCCTATGCTGTCTGGCTACACTCTCTCCCACTACCACTTTACAGTCACTAATCTCTTTCAGATTGCCTCTTCTACAAAGGATGTAGTCTACCTGTGTTCTCCTACTTCCACTCTTGTAAGTCACTCTATGTTCCTCCCTCTTCTGAAAATAAGTGTTAACCACAGCCATGTCCATCCTCTTAGCAAAGTCTACTACCATCTGTCCTTCATGGTTCCTTTCCTTAACTCCAAACTTGCCCATCACCTCCTCATCACCTGTGTTCCCCTCACCAACATGTCCATTAAAATCTGCTCCTATCACCACTCTCTCACCCTTGGGAAAACTCTCAATCACCTCATCGAATTCACACCAGAATCTCTTTCCCCTGTAACTCACAACCTACCTGCGGGGCATAACCACTAACAACATTCAACATCACCCCTTCAATCTCTAACTTCAGACTCATCACCCTGTCTGATACTCTCTTCACCTCCAGAACATTCCTCACAAACTCCTCCTTCAGGACCACACCTACCCCATTTCTCTTACTATCCACACCATAATAAAACAGCTTGAATCCTGCTCCTATACTACGAGCCTTTCTACCCTTCCACTTGGTCTCCTGTACACACAGTATATCCACCTTCCTTCTCTCCATCATATCAGCCAGCTCTCTACCTTTCCCTGTCATAGTACCAACATTCAGTGTTCCTATTCTCAGTCCTACACTCTTACCTTTCCTCTTCTCTCTCTGTCTGTGCACTCTCCTCCCTCCTCTACTTCTTCGACCAACAGTAGCCCAATTTCCACTGGCGCCCTGTAGGTCAACGGCGCCGATGGCAGTCGTGGTTAACCCGGGCTGTTCTCTCTGCACGTGCGAATAAAGAACAGTCACGTTAAGTCCGTGTGTGTCTCATAAATCTATTGAATACTTCGGATAGTCTCCTAAAATACACAACAAAAGTGGCGACGAGGATCTTGTTATCCCGTGTGTGTTTTGCATAGGCGGAAATGAACGCGGAAAAACGCGAATAACAGCCTACTACAAGTTCACTTTGGCTGCTAAGCGGGGAGGAAAGACAACGATTCAGATAAGTGACTGAATTGATTGTTAAATGACAGAGAACGGACAAAATGGCATCAGTATTTGGAAATTTGGGTCCTTTTGAGGAAAGCAGTGAACAGTGGTGCTCTTACACAGAAAGATTTGAGTACTTTGTAGCAGCTAATGCTATTGATGAAGAGAAAGTTGTACCCACATTTTTAAGTGTAATGGGTCCAAAGACATACACACTACTGCGCAACCTCCTGCATCCAGAGAAACCCGGAGAGAAAACGTATGAGCAAATAGTGAACACTCTTAAAACACATTTCTCTCCAAAGCCCTTAGTAATTGCAGAGCGATTTCGGTTTCACAGACGACAGCAGCTGGAAGGGGAATCTGTAGCAGTGTTTGTGGCAGTGCTAAAAAAATTAGCTGAACACTGTGAATTTGGTGATGTGCTCAATGATACACTTCGAGACAGATTAGTATGTGGACTACGCTGCGAGAGCATACAGAAAAGACTGTTAACTGAGAGCAACCTGACACTACAAAGAGCAATTGAGCTAAGTGTGTCTATGGAATTGGCTGCTAAAGAAGCCCAGCAATTGAGCTCAAACAGTAAAGTGTACAAGATGGAGACAGAAAAACAAACTGAAATTAAAGGCCCATGTTTCCGCTGTGGTAAGACTGGACATTCACCTGTTTCATGCTGGTTTAAGGATATGGAGTGCCGCAGCTGTAAGAAAAAGGGACACATTGAGAGGGCATGTAAAAATAAAACGGAAAAGAAAGAAATACATCAGAAAAGAGTTTTCAGAAAGAAAGGAAAGAAGCGCATATTTACAGTCGGACAGGAAAATAAGGAGTGTACAGACATATCTGATGAGGAATTGCCTTTGCATGTGCTCACGTTAGCAGGTGGAACTAAAGCTTATAAGGTCACTGCACTGCTGGAAGGACAGCCAGTGAAAATGGAAATCGACACTGGTGCTGCTGTATCGCTGGTGTCAGATGCAGTATACAGTGAAATACTCAGACACCTGCCACTCAAACCACCTGATGTTGTCCTCAAAACTTATACTGGAGAATCAGTGACCATGAAAGGACTCACCCAAGTAACAGTGGAGTTGAAGGGACAAACAAAAAAACTGCCATTGTATGTGGTTGCAGGTGATTACCCCTCGTTGACCGAAAGTCGGAATTGCACGGAAATGCAGACGGTCTATCCAGGTTGCCTCTTGCTGACAAGGTAAAGGAAGCAAAGGTGGCTAAAATTTTCTATTTCAGCCAGGTGGAACGGGCCCCTATAACAGCCGCGCAAGTGCGCAGGGGCACACGAAACGACCCTGTCCTGTCAAGTGTCGTGGATATTGTCATGACGGGCAAAGAGGAGAGCGATGATCTGGAGCTAAAACCTTACATCTCTCGACGTCATGAACTTTCAGTGCAGTCAGGATGCTTATTGTGGGGGAGGAGAGTGGTTATTCCCCCGGCTTTACGCAAGCCAGTGCAAAAACAGCTGCATGTGGGACACTGTGGGATGGTCTGCATGAAGGAGATTGCAAGGAGTTACTTCTGGTGGCCAGGAGTAGATGGCCAAATTGAGGAAAAAGCTAGGACCTGTACCTCATGCCAGCACATACGTAACACACCACAACTGGCACCGCTGCACTAGTGGGAATATCCTGAAAAACCATGGCATCGCATTCATATTGATTTTGCAGGCCCAGTCGAGGACAAAATGCTATTGGTAGTCATGGATGCACACAGCAAGTGGCCGGAGGTGGCCATCATGAAATCTACTTCAGCCGAAAATACAATTGAGAAACTGGGAGAAATTTTCAGTAGATTTGGATCACCAGTGCAACTGCATTTTTGCATCTCATGAGATGGCCACATTTCTACTGGCAAATGGTGTGCAACATATCACGTCATCACCCTACCATCCTGCAACAAATGGGTTAGCAGAAAGATTTGTCCAAACCATGAAACATGCTTTGAAAGCGTCGCTCGGGCAGGGCACATTCCATCAACGTCTGCACAGCTTCTTGCTCTTTTATCGTAGTACTCCGCATGCAACCACCAAAGTGTCGCCAGCGCATTTGCTGTTCAACCGAGAGCTCAGGACAAGTTTTGAGCTGATTAAACCAGCAACACTCAAAGAAACTGTTCAACGGCAACAAGAGCATCAAGTACAGCGACGGAATATGCGAGCCAAGGATAGAATCTTTGCAACAGGCTCATCAGTGCTTGCTCGGAACTAGGGTAGTGGTCCGAAATGGGTTCCGGTTACTGTGGAGGCCCAGACGGGTCCAGTGTCATACAAGGTCAAGACTGCTGAGAATCTTTCCTGGAGGAGACATACTGATCAGTTGCTTGGTGGAGCCAGCACCGTTACAGATGTTCCTGAGATCACGGATGCCACTGATGAAAATTCTCCAACTTCATTAGTCTCCACAAGGGAGCCTACGATGACCTCAAATGATTCTTTTGCTAACAAACCATTATTTTCATCGACAGAAAATGGAAACCAAATAGGACGTCGGTATCCAGTAAGGGAGCGACGTCCACCCCGGCATTTATCGGATTACACTTAGTTAGGGGCTACCCTTATTGCTTCGGGGCAGAATAAACCCCCTAAGGGTAAGCTAGGGTCTGAGGTAGTCTACCCTCATTCCCAGGTTAAAGTGTTGTTATTGGATAACAGGACTCAACATAAAGACTCAATGTTCACGTTGAAAGAAAAAAAAAAAAAAAAGAGTTTATGTTCATAGATATGTTGATAATAGGAAATTTTATAATTTAAGTGGTACAGTTTAATCTGTAATCTTTGCGTTATACCTCAAGAGTAAGAGGGGAGGAAATGTTGTGTATGTGGTTAACGCTGTTAATTAACTACATTTCCCGGAATGCACTTCTTGCATGTGTTTCCGGTTGTACATGTTCCGGTGTAATTCTCTCTGCACGTGCGAATAAAGAACAGTCACGTTAAGTCCGTGTGTGTCTCATAAATCTATTGAATACTTCGGATAGTCTCCTAAAGTACACAACACGGGCCTCGACCGATCCGGTATGAAATTCGTACTGACAATTCGCATGGTTAGATTTGGCAATGTTTTACGCCGGATGCCCTTCCTGACGCAACCCTCTCTATTTATCCGGGCTTGGGACCGGCACAGAAGTCACTGGACTGTGACCCCCATGGCTAGATGGTAAGAATGTTTGTGACTCAGCAAAAATACTGCATTGAAGGGTTACCCCTCCCCTCAGAATGAATGTTTGTGACTTAGCAAAACACGCGCACACACGTCCCTGAGCGGACACGCCCACCACGTGAGTTGTATCTGTTTTCAAGTCGATAGGAGAAAAGTACTTAAAACTCATGTTTGATCTGGGGGTGTATAAGAAATTAATAAAGAAATGAATTAAGAAATTAATGAATATCAAACCATTGATCTGGCATACTGTATGTATGTTTTTGTTCCAAATGAGCTAGGAGACAAGTACTTAAAACTCACATGTTTGATCCTGGGGTGGTTTGTGATAGGGTTACCCCCCTCCCCTCAGAATGAATGTTTGTGAGAGGGTTACCCCCTCCCTTCGGTTTTAGTTAGCCAACGGTGTTATCTACAACATCACACATGCGCACACGCCCCTGAGCAAACGCGCACACGTGCAAACGCATGCACACGCCCCCTCGGTTTTAGTTAGCCAAAGGTGTTATCTACAACATCACACAAGCTCCCACGCCCCTGAGCAAACACGCACACGCGCAAACGCGTGCGCACGCCCACCACGTGTAGGGAAAACAAAAGTGAGAATTTCCGAAAATTTGGTTATGACTTCACGTCTTTTGGAAATCTGCAACGGAACAGGACTTCTACGATCTCCTTCAAAATATTAAGAGAGCATGGCCTTTGTTGTGAAAAATCCTTGAACCTTAAGAGAATATATTATAGTTAATATTATTATATTAATACCAAGGCAATATATAACTAGAGATTATATTAACCAGAAGTTAGAGGCTGGAAGAGGGACTGTTTATTATAGTAACTCTGTAGACAGGAGAAGAAAGAATGTAAACAGGGGATTCAGGGCCAGAATCGGAGGAAGAAGAGGCGAGAGAGAGAGATAGAGTGATATGCCTTAAGGGAATTATGAGTGGAGTAATAAGACACATGGGAATAAACCACAGATGTTGTAATAATCTTAAGGTAATATATAACTAGAGAATAAAATAACCACACTTGAGTCAGAGGGTGGATAAAAGAGGAAATGTTTATTATGAAAACTTAGTAAACGGGGTTAGTAGGAGTGTAACAGCTGGAAGCGGCGATAGCCAGCCATGACGTCAGCAGGCACTGGCCTTGGGTAGGGGGAAGGATGAGGATGGTGAGGGAAGATCCGGATGGTGTGACCAGGATGAATTGGCTGACCCTGAGGCGAAGGATCTAAGGGGAGATAAGGGGAGTAACTTAGTAGAGATAGAGGAACTGAAGCTTGAGATATGCGTAAGCAAAGAACTCCATTTGTACACAAGCAACATTATAGCAGCAATAGCTTAGCAATAGTGACAATATAAGATGACAAATAGATAAGAGCTTTCTTTTAACATAATAACTTTTGACATAAATCAGACGCATAGAGTGACTTATAATCATTAAAAATCATGTATAGAAGAAAATAGCAAAGGAGAAACTTACTCATTGTAGTTGAATGAGCTCAGACCAGTCCTACAAACTATGCGTAAGCCACGCCATGAAAATATGAATGTTGTAAATCTTTCATTAACCTTATGATTAGCAATAATTTTATTTATTTATTTATTTATTTATTTATTTATTTATTTATTTATTTTTAATTCATTATTTGTATGTGTGATATATTCAGAAGACGCCGGTACATCATCTAACTACGTTGACTGCGATGGTTCAAATGTTTTGTGTAAGTCCGTTAGCATTCTCTTTTTCAATCATCCCTTAAGAGTGTAAAACAATCCTCCTCACATTTTTTGTAATCTGTATTCTATTTTGATGTTGGTGCTAACGCAGTTGGTGGTGGTGTCTTTGAAGGAGAAGAAAATAACTACATTCGAGATGTTGGTGCTAACATAGCCGGAGGTGACTTTGAAGGACAAGAAAATTTCAGCATTGGAGACGCACTTCAGGATTTTTCTTTTTTCTTTTTCAGCTAAGGTGTAGAATAATTGAAAACTTTGAGCATGTCTGCATCGCACTTCAAAACACGTCTGACAGTGAGTATGTTCAAGCCTTGCGTAGTACTCTGGAATCCTTAAATTGATGTGTTATGGTGAATAAACAATTGTTAAGACATTGTTACTTTAGAAATGGCTCAGAAGCGTTCGAGTAATTCTCCCTCTTCAGAAGCTAAAAAAATTAGAGTTGAAAATGATCCTACATCGTCACATGATTTCTGCTTTGGTGAAACCTCGACTTTTTCTAGTAGTCTGTTACAACATGACTCGTACACATCTCTGAACCCTTATTTAACCGATGCAATCAATGAGTTGAACGATAGTTTAAGACCAACACTTAGACATGATATTCAGAACCCTAATCCAGGTACTGAACGCAATGCATCCCCGGTGTTGAACGATAGTTTAAGACCGACACACACAAGGTTGCCTCATCATGACATGTTCTTAGAACTAAATCAGAGTCTGTTAACGTTGCAGAATAGCCTAAATGTTCAAGAGCAACCTGTACAGTTAAATCCAGCTTTGATAGAAGTGGTGAATAATCTGAATGATAGTTTTAACTTATCTAACGAACAAAGTGCCGTTAATGCAACACCTCTGGTAACCGGTCAACATCAAGGACCTGCATCTCAAGAAGATTTGCTTCAGGATCTTAATCAAAGTCTTATTTCGTTAAATGACAACATCATTAACTTAATCAACCAACCTGTTAATGTTCTGAAATTGATCATGAGTTCACCCCTGAAATAGTAAACGATACATCAGTAAACGCACCACCACCTAATGGTGAAAATGTCCCCTTAGATCACGTTGACAACGCACCGCCACCTAATGGTGAAAATGTCCCCTTAGATTACGTTGACAACACCACCACCTAACGGTGAAAATATCCCCTTAGATCACGTTGACAACGCACCGCCACCTAAAGGTGAAAATATCCCCTTAGATCACGTTGACAACACACCGCCACCTAACAGTGAAAATATCCCCTTAGATCACGTTGACAACGCAACACCACGTAATGGTGAAAATGTCCCCTTAGATCACGTTGACAACGCACCGCCACCTAAAGGTGAAAATATCCCCTTAGATCACGTTGACAACACACCGCCACCTAACGGTGAAAATATCCCCTTAGATCACGTTGACAACGCACCGCCACCTAAAGGTGAAAATATCCCCTTAGATCACGTTGACAACGCACCACCACCTAACGGTGAAAATATCCCCTTAATCACGTTGACAACGCACCACCACGTAATGGTGAAAATGTCCCCTTAGATCACGTTGACAACACACCGCCACCTAAAGGTGAAAATATACCCTTAGATCACGTTGACAACACACCGCCACTTAACGGTGAAAATATCCCCTTAGAACACGTTGACAACGCACCACCACCTAATGGTGAAAATGTCCCCTTAGATCACGTTGACAACGCACCGCCACCTAATGGTGAAAATGTCCCCTTAGATTACGTTGACAACACACCGCCACCTAACAATGAAAATATCCCATTAGATCACGTTGACAGCGCACCGCCACCTAACGGTGAAAATATCCCCTTAGATCACGTTGACAACGCACCGCCACCTAAAGGTGAAAATATCCCCTTAGATCATGTTGACAACACACCACCACCTAACAGTGAAAATATCCCCTTAGATCACGTTGACAACGCACCACCACGTAATGGTGAAAATGTCCCCTTAGATCACGTTGACAATGCACCGCCACCTAAAGGTGAAAATATCCCCTTAGATCACGTTGACAACACACCGCCACCTAAAGGTGAAAATATCCCCTTAGATCACGTTGACAACGCAGCACCACCTAACGGTGAAAATATCCCCTTAGATCACGTTCACAACGCACCACGGTTGTGAAAAGTGTTTTCCCTCGTCAGCGGCGCATCCTCTTAACAGCAAAGTTAGCTTTGGTGATGTGAGGGTTAAGTCGTTGGAAAAGATAAAGTATTTGCAAGACACACACAATTTGCACGTCACAACGCTCTGGGAGCATGAGTGGTGTGAAATGAAGGAAAACGACGAGAGAGTGATAAACTTTCTAAAAGAGCTTGACTTTCCCAAGCGATTAAACCCTCGAGATGCCCTTTACGGTGGTCGAACGAATGCTTTGCATTTACACTATGTAGCACAACCCAGTGAGAAAATTTATTATTACGATTTCACGTCACTTTACCCATATGTAAACAAGTCGAAAACATATCCTTTCGGTCACCCCACAGTCATTTTTCGTGACTTTGAACCTCTGGATAATTATTTCGGAATAGTTCGAGCGAAAGTATTACCGCCTAGAGGCCTGTGGTTCCCGGTTCTTCCGTACCGTGTAAATAACAAACTCCTTTTCCCTCTGTGCAGAAAATGCTGCGAGCAACAACTAAAGCATTGCAATCATTCAGACCAGGCACGAGCCCTAACGGGAACGTGGGCCGGTATAGAGTTAGCAAAAGCTGTTGAGAAAGGTTACCGAGTATTAAAAATGTTTGAAGTCTGGCATTTTCCTGAAAGATCCAAAAACCTCTTTACAGACTACATTAAAATGTTTCTCAAGACAAAACAGGAATGTTCAGGGTATCCCTCCTGGGTAGTCGATGAATCCACAAAACGTGAATACATTCAAAATTATGAGCGTAATGAGGGAATTAAATTGGAAGAAAAAAACATTAACGTAAACCCTGCCAAAAGATCTGTGGCTAAACTAGCTCTGAATTCATTGTGGGGCAAGCTGTGCCAAAGACCGGACAGATCAAACACAACTCTGATCAGAGATCCTGCAGAATTTTTAAACTTTATATTCTCAGGTGTTTACAATGTTAGTCACTTCTCTTTTTTGTCTGATGAGGTCGCTCTTGTGCAGTGGCGTTACATTAACAATAGCATGATTATACCGGGAATGCTAACGTGTTCATAGGTATTTTCACCACAGCGTATGCTAGACTTGAACTGTACAATCTGATGGATCGTTTGAACCGCCGTTGTTTGTACACCGACATCGACAGCGTCATTTTTAAAAGTAAAGAAGGGGATTGGATACTGCCTTTGAGCGATTATTTGGGGGGGTCTTACCAGCGAGCTAGATGACGGTGATCAAATAGTAGAGTTCATAAGCGCTGGACCTAAAATCTACGGTTACAAAACTAGAAAAGGAAAGACATTGATGAAGGCTAAGGGTATTACTCAAAATTACACCAATTCCAAAGTTATCAATTTGAAATCATTGACAGATCTGGTGATCGATCATGTGAAATACCCCGATAAACCCAGTCAACTTATAACGTCGCACAAACAAATCACTAGAGATAAAAAAGGGTTTCATTTGAGAAACCAGACACAGGAAAAAAGGTTCAGGGTTGTGTACGATAAACGTGTGTTATTTCCTGATTTCACAACTCTACCTTACGGGTATTGACACCTGTACTGTTGTATTTTTTATGTATATATGTATGTATGAATGTCTGTATGTTGTTCATTTGATTGTTGTCGCAGTACAGTTGTGAACACTTGACAAGGAAAATATGAATGTGACTTCTTTTGACACGAGGCTGCAACTACCCTTTTCATGTATTGTGTGTGGACCTAGTAATATTGGGAAATCTTATTTTGTCAAAATGCTGCTGGAAAATTATAAAGATGATTTGTCCAAAGTTCCTGAAAATATTGTATGGATTTATTCATGTTGGCAACCTTTGTACGATGATTTGATGACCAAAATAAACATCAATTTTATTCAAGGAATCCCTGATTCTTTGTGTGACAATGAAATGTTTCCCCCCGGTAAAACAAACTTGGTGATAATAGATGACTTGATGGAATCTGCGAGTAAAAACGAGGAGGTGGAAAAAGCTTTTACTAAATACACACATCACAGAAATCTGAGCGTTATATATCTGGTTCAGAATTTGTTTTTTCAAGGCAAGTCTAGGAGAAGAATCAATTTGAACACCAATTACATGGTTCTCTTTAAAAACCCTAGAGATAAATTACAGATCAGTGTGCTAGCTCGGCAAATGTATCCGGATAACAGCAAATACTTTTTAGAATATTTTCAAGACGCCACCACCAGACCGTACGGTTATTTATTTGTTGACCTAAAATCAAATACACCAGAAGACTTCAGACTCCGATCAGGTTTGTTACCGCAAGAATAATCAGCTGTCTATGTTCCAAAACAGAAGAAGAAATAGACTTACTGAAAAAACAAATGTCTATATGCTTGAAAAAAACACTTCCGTTGTTGAAAGCATTACACGAGGCTCCGCCCCGGAAAAGAAAAGTTGTATTGCGCGATGCACCTACCGAACTCATTCTTAGCATATGTGAATTAGCTTTAAACGTGCTCAGAGGTACCATCCCTCTAACAGCGAAACAGCACAGAGAATTAAAAAGGCAGAAAAAATGGATAAAACTTTTTGCTGATAAAAGAGCAACTGTAGAAAAGAAAAGGAAAGTAATTAATCAAACTGGAGGATTTCTTTTACCACTACTTAGCGTTGCTGTCCCGTTTATAAGCAGCCTGATAGCATCTCGTAACAGTTAACATGGAGACCGCTGAGAAAATGTATTTAGTCCCTCAACATCAACTTGACAAGCTTAGAAATACCACGGTGGAAAAAGAGAGTTTAAGAAACACTGTTGAAAGCAACTTAGACGTAGCAATGCATCAAATTTTGTCAAGGACGGATCTGAATGAATACAAGTAGGTAAAACTCTACACATCGGTCCTGCAAAAGTTTTTAAACCTGGGTAAACTGAGTGATCAGGAATCAGCTCAACTGACTCTCACGCTACCAAAAATTCCAGAAACACCACAAATCAAATCAGAGGCAACCATGACTGAACTTTCACAACCTCGCGGTGATGTGATAACACACGAGGTGCTTGCTAACGTTTCAGCGAGGAGTAAAAGAAATGCCTCGTACATTATGGGAAAACTTTTAAAATCAGGCGATGTTTTTTTTTGTTTTGTTTTGTGTGATACTATTATCATCTTTATCATTATCATTGTCATTATAATTATTATTATTTAAATTAATTTATATATATTCCTCTTTGATTTATATATATATATATATATATATATATATATATATATATATATATATATATATATACATTCATTTTATATCTGTTGTACTTCCCTACATGCGCCTTCATTCATATATCTCCACTCCCACACCCAGTTACACTTACAGTTACACACACACACACACACACACACACACACACATTTTGTATATTGTATTTTGTATTTGTATTTTGCATCTAATTTCTCTTCTGTAAATATTGTAATTGTCTGTTTGCATAATAAAAAAATAAAAAATAAATAAAAAAATAAAATCAGGCGATGATGCTTTGTGGAATGATGAGGGTGAATTTATTTTTAACGGGAAGACGATCAAAGGATCTCACATGGTGGATCTGCTTAAAAATCTCACTGCACCTCAAAAGGTTTCCGATGATCGGAGGCCGTTAGGTTGGACCGAATTGTTGCATACTGTAGCTAGCCTAAATATACCCTTTTCAACAATACCTAATGGCGCTGTTCGACGCAAAATATCTGACATCAAAAGATCTATCGACCCCCACCCCTCTCGAAGCGTCACACCGTCGCCATCTAAAAGCAGAGACTATGATTCCCCACCCCTTGTTCTTATCCGTAGTGATTGGCATGATTTTTGAAAATGACTTATGACGATTACGTTTGCTCCATTGCATTTGTTACTTTATTTCAATAAAATATTTATACAGTAAGATTTTTCTTGTGAAGCATCATGATTAAATAGTACACTACACAGGTGAATGAAACATTTTCAGAGAGTTTACACATTGCACACAACTAAAAGAGTGTTTTTTATTTACTCTAGGATACATTTTTTTCATAAAAGACTCAACTGCTTTATCATTTCTATTTAAATCCTTGCTATACATAGACATAATACAATCAAACTTATATCCTTTAGCTCTGTGACACAGAAAATATACACAGTGCTGTCCGCAACAAACTGAAGTAAAATCTTGAACTTGAACAGGATTGTATTTTATTTCACAACAGTTCTTACTCAAAAAGTAATGAGTAGAATCAGGAAAGAGTGCGTAGTCTGGTCTGTTTCCATAGGAGTCAAAAAACTCACCGGAGTTTTTATTATTAAGACATAACGCTAGCCAGTGCTCACCCGGCATGTGTCTCGGATGTGTATTCACAATGAACATGGCGGGGAATTGTCTCAGCGGGTTTGTAGGTAATTCGTCGCTAGCCACAACACATCGGAACATGTTTTCCTGACGGTGAAAACTTCTCATAACATCAGTTAGTTATTTGGTATCCATACGTTACTGGTAATCTATGAGTATGTTTCTTCGGTTGTTTATTTCTAAAATGCTGCCAAATTAGCATAGACTATTAGATTCACTGTTCTCGGTAGGGGTTGTCGAAATCTGAGTTCCATTCGCATGTTCCCTGATTTTATTAATGACAGGTATTGACCGCAGTCGTTTTCAGGATTCAGATTGGATGCAAACAAAGTATAACCACGCGAATACTCTTCTCTGTTTATCGCCAATGCCTGATCTTTTAATTGCTTTCCTGATGCTAAAATTAAAGAATAGAATTCACGAACCGCATTATCGGATTGGAAATCGGGTTGAAATGGTTTTGCAGGGTATTGAGTACCATCTACGTACAAAGCTACAAACTCTGCATCGTAGTGTTTAAAATTAAAAGGATTTTTATTGTATGATCCACTGAAGGCGTTGTTGTCCACCATACCAAATATTACGGTTTTAGGCAAAGGTCCGAGGAAAAGATTCTCTTGCGAACAAATGCGACTCCCAGCGGCCAGACTGAACGTTTTCATAGAAACTCTCTCTAAAGAATATTTAGCAGTGGCAGAAAGCAGCGAATGCGCATGTCCGAGTTTCACCGACGGTGATACAGAAACTTTCTTCACGAAAAGAGATGTGTTGAGAATTTTCAGAGCGAAATTGATGTTGCCTTCCTTCATTAAGCAAAATTCATCTTTACTCCGAACCATTTTAATCCTCAAATCGACGCCGTTCAGTAAAAGTTTATTTTGAAAAAATCTGAGTAAATGTGACCGATGAGGTCAAAAGTGTTGCTTTCAGCACTAAACCGGGCCCTTCGTTTAAGACCTTCATTGCGATCTGCAGGGTCAGTGGCATCCATATATCTCGCTGTGTCTTTGTAGAATAATCCTGAACAAAATTGCATTTCCAAGGTATCCTACCCATAGTTAAGGAGACATTCAAAAATTGCTCCGTACGGATGTGTATTGCTAGATTGAGAAATAAGACGATCCCCCAGCATAACGTTGACTTGTGAAAAAAGAGAAGCTATAGGATAGTTAACAACCCCCACCTTTGCATCATTAGCTATGTTGGTGCCATCAGCGTTCACAATTTTACAGGTAACATGAATAAATGTATTGTTCAAATCCAGGTAATCTTCACCATTTCCAGTCAGTCAGAGCAGAAAGCGGGGGTATTTCGATATAAGTGTACTTTTCAATACTCGTCTGTGTATAAGGTAGTGTGAAAATATCCAATTCGGACTTTGTACACTCCGCGGATAACCTGTGTAAGAAAGCCATGATTTTAGAAAATGTTCAACAGCTTTCTTTTTTGAGAGACAGGTTGACGCTTGTTGAGTCTCGTCTTGTTCTTTTTAACACTGGTCTTAGTTTTAGTTACCCCACGCCTTTTATTATGAATCACGTGACGTTGTCCTGGGGGTCTTTTGGATTTTCCACGCGAAATCAATGCAAGACCCGACCCGTCCTGATTTCGACTTTGAGTTTTACTAATAATGCTGCTCATGACATCACCTGCAACCCCTTTGGCAGCAGTTTTTAAATTAGGTTTGACTATAGCAAACCCCTTTTTGAGGAATGGAATTGCCATTCTAAACAATCCTCTAAACAATCCTCCTAACCCTGAACCATACATGGTAGGGGCTCTTTGAAATCCCGGGAGTCCATTTCCGGCCTGAGCGACGTAATAATCTATGTAGGTCTGTGGGTTAACGTATCCTCTCTCTATCTTTTTTATTTATTTATTTTTATTTTATTTTATTTTATTTTATTTTATTTTATTTTATTTTATTTTATTTTATTTTATTTTATTTTATTTATTTATTTATTTATTTATTTTTATTTATTTTATTTTTTTTACAAATAGAAGGAATGTTTAGCTGGTCTGAAGTGTAGTTTAGCTATAAACTTCCCATAAGTAAAAGGTACGTGTTTGTTCTGATCCGACTTGACTTCGCTTGCAATATCTGTAATGTCATTCTTGATGAGCGGTATTTTATTTCTCACAGGGTTATAAACTATAGTCATGCTGAGTTTTGATATTTTTATTAATTCATTGATTTTGATAACTAGATCTTCAATACTTTTATAATATCCATGATTTACCTTAAATACTACTGTATTTTACTTCCTTCCCTCCAAGAAATGTAACACGAAGAGTCATCCTCTGACAATGTATCCCAACTGTGAACATATTGAACTTCCGAAAGTGAGACTTCCCAATCTCCTTTCAAATCAATGGGCTTGGCAAATTTAGTCATATAGTGTGATATCGTTATTAGGTTAAATGTCCTTCGACGCGTTGCTCGGAAGAGTCACATAGAATCCATACTCGTCCATGGTTATCAATTTTAGTTAACAGGTATGATTGTGATGAGTCTTTTTAAACACAAGCGCAATGTTTACTACATCTTCAGCAGGAACCCAGGAATTAAATTTATCAGGCCACCCCACCCACTTTTCCAGACAGAACTTTTTCCGGTTTTTAATCTTTTCAGACAAGATTTTCTCTATTTTGAACGATCTGTCATTACCTATAATGATTTTTTGTAACTCAGGCTCGTAAAAAGTTCCCTCCATTTTTTCACCATCGTAGTCTCGTAATTTATATACAGGAGGGTCTCTAGGGATCCGCTCGGAAATTGAAAAATATTCATCTGTAAAATTTTGCTCGTATCCTTTTTCAAACTGTCCTTTCGAGTGTGATATTCTAACAACGTCACCGGTTTTAAACTTGAATTTTATTTTCTTGGGTTTTAACGACTGTAGTCCGTAAAGAGTTTTAAATACTGTGAAAGAATTGGCTTCGGTGACATCAGCTGGTTTCATTTTAATGCTGGAATGACGGTTGTGGTTATAAGCTTGAACCATTTCCTGCACCCTGTCCGTGTATTTTCGCGTGTTAAACGCTGTAAAATATCTCCACATCCTGGTCTTTAGAGTTCTGTTGAACCTTTCACACACCGCAGCTTTCTGACCCGTGCCCGTGGCAAAATGTACAATGTCGTGTTTTTTTTGAAGTTTTGAAAAGTTTTGTTAAAAAATTCTTTCCCTTGATCAGTTTGTAATTTTTTTGGGATTCTACCTTCCCTTAGAATGGAATCAATAGCTTTAGTTACTTCACCGCTGGTCTTGTTTCGTAACACACGCACCCAAGCGTATTTAGATAAAATATCTATACACGTTATCAAAAATTTTATCATTTTATGATTTCATCATTACTCTCCGATATCACCTCACTGGGGGGAAGGAGCCTGAGCTGGTGCGGGAGGTTGAGAGATACCGACTAGATATAGTTGGGCTCGCCTCCACGCACAGCTTGGGCTCTGGAACCCAACTCTGAGAGAGAGGCTGGGCTCTCTACTACTCTGGAGTTGCCCGCGGTGAGAGGCGGCGGGCTGGTGTGGGCTTGCTCATAGCCCCCCAGCTCAGCAGCCATGTGTTGGAGTTCACCCCGGTGAATGAGAGATCTTCAACTCCCACCTCCGGCAGAGCTTCAACCAGATCCCGAGGGAGGTTGGAGACATTGAGTCTGAGTGGACCATGTTCTCCACCTCCATTGTCGACGCGGCCACGCGGAGCTGTGGCCGTAAGGTCTCCGGTGCCTGTCGTGGCGGCAATCCCTGAAACCGGTGGTGGACACCGGAAGTAAGGGATGCCGTCAAGCTGGAGAAGGAGTCCTATCGAGCCTGGTTGTCTTGGGGGACTCCGGAGGCAGCTGATAGGTATTGGAGGGACAAGCGAGCTTCAGCACGGGTGTTGTAGAGGCAAAAACTCGGGTCTGGGAGGAGATTGGTGAGGCCATGGAGAAGGACTATCGGTTGGCCTCGAAGAAATTCTGGCAAACCATCCGGTGCCTCAGGAGGGCGAAACAGTGCCCTGCTCACACTGTTTACAGTGGGAGTGGGAATCTGCTGACTTTGACTGGGGACATTCTTGGACGGTGGAAGGAGTACTTCGAGGATCTCCTCAACCCCACCGACATGTCTTCCACTGAGGAAGCAGAGGCAGCGGGCTCAGTTGAGCACTCTTCGATCCCCCAAGCTGAGGTCACTGAGTGGTTGAGAAGCTCCTCAGTGGCAAGGCACCGGGGGTGGATGAGATCCACCCTGAGTACCTCAAGTCTCTGGATGTTGTGGGGCTGTCTTGGTTGACACGCCTCTGCAACATCGCGTGGCGGCTGGGGACAGTGCCTCTGGACTGGTAGACTGGGGTGGTGGTCCCTCTGTTTAAGAAGGGGGACCGGAGGGTGTGTTCCAACTACAGGGGGATCACACTCCTCAGCCTCCCCGGAAAAGTCTATGCCAGGGTACTGAAGAGGAGAATTCAGCCGATAGTCGAACCTCGGATTCAGGAGGAACAATGCGGGTTTCGTCCCGGTCGTGGAACACTGGACCATCTCTATACCCTCACCAGGTTGCTGGAGGGTTCATGGGAGTTTGCCCAACCAGTCCACATGTGCTTTGTGGATCTGGAGAAGGCATTCGACTGTGTCCCTTGTGGTGATCTGTGGGGGGTGCTCTGGGAGTATGGGGTCCGGGGCCCTCTGATAAGTGCTGTCCGGTCCCTATATGACCGGAGCAGGAGTTTGGTTCGCATTGCCGGCAGTAAGTCAGACTTGTTCCTGGTGCATGTTGGACTCCGGCAAGGCTGCCCTTTGTCACCGGTCCTGTTCATTATTTATATGGACAGGATTTCTAGGTGCAGTCGGGGGCCGGAGGGAGTCCGGTTTGGGGACCATGGGATTTCGTCTCTGCTTTTTGCAGATGATGTTGTCCTGTTGGCTTCTTCAAATCAGGACCTTCAGCGTGCACTGGGACGGTTTGCAGCCGAGTGTGAAGCGGCGGGGATGAGAATCAGCACCTCCAAGTTCGAGGCCATGGTTCTCAGCCAGAAAAGGGTGGCTTGTCCCCTTCAGGTTGGTGGAAAGCTCCTGCCTCAAGTGGAGGAGTTTAAGTATCTTGGGGTCTTGTTCACGAGTGAGGGAAGGATGGAGCGGGAGATCGACAGGCGGATCGGTGTATCTTCTGCAGTGATGCGGTCGATATACCAGTCTGTTGTGGTGAAGAAAGAGCTGAGCCGCAAGGCGAAGCTCTCTATTTACCAGTCGGTCCTACCCTCACCTATGGTCATGAGCTTTGGGTCACGACCGAAAGGACAAGATCCCGGATACAGGCGGCCGAAATGAGTTTCCTCCACAGGGTGGCTGGGCGCTCCCTTAGAGATAGGGTGAGGAGCTCGGTCACTCGGGAGAAGCTCAGAGTAGAGCCGCTGCTCCTCCACATCGAGAGGAGTCAGCTGAGGTGGCTCGGGCATCTGTTCCGGATGCCTCCTGGATGCCTCCCTGGGGAGGTGTTCCGGGCATGTCCAACCGGGAGGAGGCTCCGGGGAAGACCCAGGACACGCTGGAGGGACTATGTCTCTCGGCTGGCCTGGGAACGCCTCGGTATTCCCCCGGAGGAGCTGGAGGAAGTGTCTGGGGAGAGGGAAGTCTGGGTGGCCCTGCTCAGACTGCTGCCCCCGCGACCCGGCCCCGGATAAGCGGTAGAAGATGGATGGATGGATGGCATTACTCTCTGACAAGCTGCTCATGTCGACTAAATCAGCTTGCCATTGTTCATCTATGTTTTTCACAAAAACCTTGTTTCTTTTAAACTTTGTAGTCACCGGTTTATGAAGAGTGTATGCATCTTGCTCAGCTAACCAGTTTTTTATCTCACCATCATTAACTCTTTTAGCAATTTTCTCAACTATAGCCCTTTGCAACTCTCAACACTTCCGTACGAGCCAGGGTCAGACGGCATGTAATACACATTCTTCAACAGCCGCTCATTCATTTTGAAGTATCAGAACATCAATGATCAAAACACCGACCAGATTGAGGATTTTATTTAAAAAAAAAAAAAACAAACAAACAAACAAAAAAAAAAAAAACATCACGTGACTAGTTTTACATTTTTCTACTTCAAAATCAATCGTGTAATATTTTGTAATATCACCATTCTTCTTTCTGAGCAGTTTAAAAACACACACATCTTAACATAGGTTAAGATACATAATATGTGAACTCAAGACTTCAGTTCTTTCTCGGAGACAGATTAGATGTGTGTGACGGTTCGGGCGGCTCCAGAGCTGAGTGAAAGGTCCAGTAATGCACAACGTCTTCATACACTTGGTCGCTGCAAATTTCTTTGGTTTTGTCTTTAGCCTCGCTTACAACGGCTTTGATGTTAGGCTCATCCCGCCAGTCGCATATGATAGCTTCAGCGATGCCTAGAATTTTTTCCAGGGATGGGGTGTGTTTTATTCCACACAATTTCAGAGCCTTTACCAGAGTGTATTTCAGCCATGGTTTAAACAATTTTTTCAGTAATCTGAAGGCATTCATGTGCAGATAGTATGCTTCAGGCTCAAACAAACAAGCGTGTTGGAGTTGACTCGGGTGATCTATGGCGCATCCATAGCAGTTGTCTCTCAAATCTTTATCAATAATCCGGTCCAAAAACTCAGCCATGACACCTCGGATGATCGCTAAAGCGGCGGTGGAAAGACGGCTGTCGGTTTCATCATCATTTGAATGCTGAAAGGTCAGATTTCTTTTTCCGAGTGATTCACCGGTATTTTCTTCGTCTTTAGAACTGGAACGCGTCTCATTGTCATCTTTATCCAAGGTTGCGAGTGATTTGTTAAAGTAAGGTGAGAATTCCTGAGACATTTTCACTCGTTGTTGCTCAAACAGCCAATACATCGTACACAAATGCAACTGTTTTTAAAACACTTTTTAGTGGGGCATGATGTGGGTGGTACAGATGCCGGAAGAAGGCGGAGTGAGGGGGGGCGGAGGGAGGGGAGGAGGGTTGGTGCGGGGCACACTAAACATCAAAGTTTAGTTGTACTCTAACTCCGTCATCGAATTCAGCTTTTTTCCGGAATAAATAATCGATTTGATTAAAGTAGTGTTTTAGATCATGCCTGCTGACTGGATCAAACCTCACTTCGTATTTCTCTGACGTGAAGTCACCGTTAATCGTCGTTGAAACATACAGTGATAGTTCATCCTTTGAAAGATTTCTTGCTTCTATGCCGTATTTTTGCTGAGGAGTACATTTGCTCCACCATTTATATTTGTAGTCCACTGGTGAAAAATCATCTCGAAGAATGTAGTCAAAATCCTTACACCAACAAATCATGAAATTTGTTCCATTCACTCCGATCAAAGGTTATGGCCTCAGTAGCTTTGCTCCAGCGTTTGTGATCAGGTACAGAAAGCTTGAAAAGCGTTACGTTGTTTGATTCAGCATTGAAGTGAAAGCCGGCTGTACATCCATTTGACATCGCCCAATACTCACTACTTTCACGCTCTAAAATCTCTGCAAATCTTGACTTAGTATATTTTTTCATTTTCTTCGGTGCATCAGGACAAACAGCCATAGCTATGCTCTATGACTCATACACGTTATACGGTGTACATGGTGGTAGACTATTTGAAGACTAAAACCGATGAGAGCGTGTGCATGCGTTTGCGTGTGTGCGCGTTTGCTCAGGGGCGTGTGCCGTTGTAGATAACACCTTTGGCTAACTAAAACCGAGGGGGTGTGCATGCGTTTGCGCGTGTGCGCGTTTGCTCAGGGGCGTGTGTGCATGTGTGATGTTGTAGATAACACCGTTGGCTAATTAAAACCGAGGGGAGGGGGTAACCCTCTCACAAACATTAATTCTGAGGGGAGGGGGGTAACCCTATCACAAACCACCCCCGGATCAAACATGTGAGTTTTAAGTCCTAGCTCATTTGGAACAAAAACATACATATGCCAGATCAATGGTTTGACCTTCATTAATTTCTTAATTCATTTCTTTATTAATCTCTTATTCTTATTTCTTGTCAGGGTAATAAAAAAAAAAAAACTAGACACGATTCATTTCTTATTCTTATTCAAAACATGTGAGTTTTAAAGTACTTCTCTCCTAGCTCATTTGGAACAAAGACATACATATGCCAGATCAATGGTTTGACCTTCATTAATTTCTTAATTTATTTCTTTATTAATTTCTTCTACACCCCCGGATCAAACGTGTGAGTTTTAAAGTACTTGTCTCCTAGCTCATTTGGAACAAAGACATACATATGCCAGATCAATGGTTTGACATTCATTAATTTCTTAATTCATTTATTTATTAATTTCTTATACACCCCCGGATCAAACATGTGAGTTTTAAGTACCTTTCTCCTATCGACTTGAAAACAGATACAACTCACGTGGTGGGCGTGTCCGCTCAGGGACGTGTGTGCGCGTGTTTTGCTAAGTCACAAACATTCATTCTGAGGGGAGGGGTAACCCTTCAATGCAGTATTTTTGCTGAGTCACAAACATTCATTCTGAGGGGAGGGGGTAACCCTATCACAAACCACCCCCGGATGAAACATGTGAGTTTTAAGTACTTCTCTCCTAGCTCATTTGGAACAAAAACATACATATGCCAGATCAAAGGTATAACCTTTGACCTTTATTCATTTCAACAACTAATTTCAAATAAATAAATAAATAAAATAATTAATTAATTAATCAATCATAATTAAAAAACTAATTTCTAAAAACTTTGACCTATTTTCTTATCGATAATGACAGCTGTCTTATCTACTGACATATAGTGGATAGTAAAGCTGTCACGAAATATGACCTGTAACTCTCTCTCACATTTACTGCTGTTCTGTTCTCATATTTTTGGGGGTATCTAGATGCACCAGGGACACATTGATGTTGAAAAGACATTACAAAGTGCATTTTTGTCAATTATTATTTTTATTTTTTTCTGAGTGGATATATGACTGGACTGTAATCTTCTATCCCACAGGTGGACTAAGACATATGTCCGAGAGGAAAAAGCCACAAAAGAGTAAGTGCATGTAAATGCAATGATTGATACCTCTATCAGTGTGTTGACATTGCTATTTTACCCTTGGTTATTTGCTCTATTTCTATTGGGTTTTTTAACTACTTACAACAGATAATTAGTCCTAACAGACAAACTATCAAATCCAACTGGCTTCAGGTGTCTAATTTGACCAAAATGCATTGCCAAGTAGAGGGTACAAGTTAAACCTGGTTCAGCTTTTGATTAAAGATAAACATCACTTGTCATCCTTGTAAGTCTGGTCACTACTTAAGTCTTCTTAGTTGTTTATTTTGTTCCTTATCTAAGAAATGTGTGAAACATGTTTTTGATGTTCACATATTGCTCCTATCATAGAGTGTAATATAATATTTAGCAGAGTGTAATATAATATTTAGAAACCTCCTTGTGTGTTGGCAATACATACTAAACATACCATAATTGTTAGATAGATCATTTTTATGTCTTTTTGAATTACAGATTAGTCTTTTTGAATTACAGATTAGGAAGGAGCTTGTACTGAAAAATTCATTATCAGATACTGTAAATATCAACAATGACCCTTTGTATCAATGAAACTCAGTGCCTATAACCAATCATAATAGCCTTATGCTAAGAATGGAATTTGTGTTTTAATGCTTTTTATTTTCTTGACATGGCAAAGCAGAAATATTGGTTGACATTGGGACATGGGAGCCCTGTCCAGTATGGTATGTATTCTTCTGTTCTTCTGCTTTATCAATTATTGCATGCATTGTTAATTTACTTTAACTTTGTTTTTATTTATTTATTTATTTATTTATTTATTTATTTATTGCTACAATGATTTGTTATTAAACTGTTCTGTTTCACAAATGGTGGTGGTAGCTCATAGATGGAAAATGAAACTGTTATACTTATAAAAACCTGTTGTGTAATGTTGTGTGCTTTACACTTGTTAAAGGGTTGATGTTTATTGGAAACACCCAAGTACAAGTTCAAAAGCGTACAAGCGGGCCCATTCCTGCCAGCCAAAGGATTCTCTCCATATCCAACTCAATTTCCTTTTCATGTGTCACTCAGAAACATGTTTTTATACTTGTAAATATACTTGACGTTCATTTCAACGGCACAAATCAAGCACAAACGAATGACACCAGTTTTGTGTGATTTAGACGAACTGGGGTGGAGAGTGACGTCACAGTTCCCGAAAATATTTTATGGAATAATATGATTTTAGACACGTGTTGTGACCTTTTAATATGTTTTAGAACATTTAGGATTCGAGTTATTAATATTCTTTATTTTCTTGTAACAAATTTGCATTTGTTTGTCTTTTAAATATCCATCTTTGGAGTGTTTTGATATGACTGACATCTCTGATGCCTCTGATTCGTCTACAGTTTGTTGTTTATTTCTGAGTCTGGGTGTAGAAAGTTGCAAGTGGTTTTAAAAAGCCTCATTATGGCTTTGAGCACTTAGTCTTTGTTTTAGGTGTGTGTGTGTGTGTGAGAGAGAGATATGATACCATAACCAAGTTGTAACACCCAGAGAGTTGTGTGGAGTTTTGCCGTACTAATTCCTGCACTTTATACTTGTGAGGTTATTTGAAGAAGAGTTGTTGATTTATTTCACTTGTATGACCTTTTGGGTGTGTTTTTTCTCTAATAAACTTGTGCTCAGGCCTCTCAGGCTCATGACAGGTGCACAATGTATGCACAGGTGTACAAGTATTTCTCTCTGCCTTCATGATTGGAGCATGACCTTCCCCAATGACTTCCTGGGGTTCTTCTGGTCTGTTTTATTGTCTAATATCCTAAGAAATGCTCACGTGTTCTGGCCTTTTTAAATGTTTTAGACCATTTTGAATTTGAGTTAATAGTGTTTATTTTCTTGTAATGAGGCTCAGAGCTGCATTTGTTCGTGTTTTATATATCCATCTTTGTTCGTATTTTGATATGACTGACATCTTTGATGCCTCTGATTCTTCTACAGTTTTGTAGCCTGTTCAATTTCTAATAATACATTTAAACACGTAAACCTGTTTTCTGTTTTTCTCTTCAAAACCTAATGTGGATTATTTGTTATAACTTTGCTGTTGTGTGTGTGCGCCGTGTGATGGGTTGGCACTCCGTCCAGGGTGTATCCTGCCTTGATGCCCAATGACGCCTGAGATAGGCGGCTCCCCGTGACCCGAGGTAGTTCGGATAAGTGGTAGAAAATGAATGAATGAATGAACTTTGCGCTTGATGAACTGACTTTCTCCCAGAGTTTCCACTTGATTAAGAACACCTACCCTACACTCCTTGACCATTATTTTCAGCTTCTCCTCCATATAGAAAACCTATAAATTTGTAAAATGTGTTGACGTATTGTGAATAGTAACAGATGCACTACATGCAGAAACCATACATTCTTTAAAATTGTGACACCACAACTGAGGTGTTTTAAAGTAACTCAACACAGGAAACCATATGAAACAAATTCACTGATGGAACTTCTGTCAGTGACGTGGGGGTAAAAACAGACCCAACTGCAGGATAGCATAAAATAAATCAGTATTTATTAACTAAAAAACATGAAACAATGACGCAGACAATACCAGACATCAAAAAACAACAGAAGACACCAGAGGATTCCGCGCTGCCCGAGTTGCAGCCTACATGACAAAGACAACCAAAACAGGCTGCCAAGGTCGTACATTTACACTAAAGCACACAAATGAAACTCTGCACTGGCTGTCTTTATTGGCCAATAGCTATTTCATTTCTGTTCTATTCCATTCCCTAATAATTGTCAGTAGCACTGACTTGATGTCTACTGCATGGCTAAATATTGAAAACCTGACCTATAGCATTGACTAAATCATTACAGTATAGAGGTCATAGATTGTGGGTAACCAACATTTTTCCCCCATGTTGAATTCACCTTATAAAGGCGCATAATTCCATCTATATGCCACAGGCTGTTGGGGTAAGGTGCATGATACACCCGTCTTGCCACAGTGCCGCTCCATCTCCTACACAGCAAAAAGTCCAGTGTTAAATTAACTCACAGAGTTGATTAACACTTTTTCAGAGTTTATATAGCTCCACACTCTCTGGAGTTAAATTAACACTTTCTAAATAGTTAAATATTTAACACTATGCTGGAGTTACTAATCTGACTCCAAAAAAAGTGTTAAAATAACACTAAAAGGGATATCGAAAAACTGTTGCGAGTTGCACGTTTTAGGTGGTTAAAATTAGTTTCCTTCTTAAAAGATCTACAAAATAATTCCATTAACTTTTTAAAACATTACAAAAGAAGATATGATATACAAATTTTCATCGACAACACTGTATGAACTTTGGATATCAAATGGCTTATATTCAATCTGACATTTTTATAATACACCTTTCATCACTTCTTAGTACTCTGAATGCATGAAGATGCTCATCAAAATTTTCTGTGAGTAGTTTGCCAACAGATAAATGTGATTGTCAACCAAAAGTACATCACTTATTTGACAGAAGACTGGCATTTCATCTTCTATTGCACTGCACACCACAAGTCCAGCTCTGTATTCTACACCTTCTACTTTAACCCAACTGGTTGAGAAAACATCTTCTTGCTCAACATTTCAAGCAGTTGAGCATTCTCATCTTCTATGGAAAATGATTTAATTGGCCCAAACTCATTATGTTTGAGGGTAAACGTTTCCCAATGGTAAGCAATGGCCATCTGATGCTTTTTAGCTAAGGACTTTATGTTTTTGAAATTTTTAAAAGAAATCTTTGAACATTTTATGTTTCGATTCAAATCTCATTGACCACGTATATAATAAGGGGCCAATTTTCCTTATAGAAGAAGGGTAATGAATCATGTAGTGATGCTTGGGAAGCAAATTTTTTTGTGGATACAAGTTCTTAAATAGTTTGTGGTGGTCAGCAATCAAGTGCTTCAAATACACCGTCAAGCCTGAAGTGAGACAAGGTGAAAACACCATGTTCATTATTTGAAGTAACATAAGCAACAAACTCCAGTTCTTGTGTCCTGGAGGAACAATGTCTCCTAACAAAAGTGGCAGATTTTTCACAAGACAATGTCTGGATGGAATTTAAACCAATGCTATTACCAGCACTCTCCAAAATAACCTTTGTGGAGCAATTTTTACGTTCTAAAAATCCATAATCAAAAGAATAAATCCTAGAAAGTAAATCCTCTTCAGATATAAAAGTTGTGCGAGAGATGACCAAAAAGCAATTTCATTTTGTATTGAGCCACTCCTTCAAGGAGGTCATGCATTATATCGAAGGAGTAGTTATTGGTAACATGAAAATACTTCAGTGTATTAATTGTGGAATTTTTTTTTCAAACCATACAGTGACCTCAATTGTGAATTTTCCTGGAGAGACTTGCAATGCATTTCAAAGATTTCTTTTCCACGAAGGACCACCTTAGGATCATCCTCACTGTATACTGTTTGAGAATCATTCTTTTCAATTAAACAAAAGGAGACAGAAATGATGGCTACTAAATGACTCATTAAAACCAAGAATTGAGTGCATCCCTAGATTATCACCAGTGATGTGTGATGGTGCCATATATCTGCTCATCTGAGAAGGGAAGACTTAATCCCTGGCTTTCAAGTATCTTAATATCATTTATCAACGGTTCCAGTATAACAAAAACTGTACTTGCTTAAATCTTGTGCGTGAAAAAGTGCTAACAAATGTTCAGAAGAACCGAATTAAATTTTGGAGGCAAGTTTCTTACAATAAAATAAAGACAGCCAATTTTGTGGATACAACGTTTCGAGCCAAGGGGGTTTGCTGTTTCAAAATCATCATAGTACTTTTGGATTTGTAATGCATGTCTCTTTGTAAAAAGTTCAGACTCTGATCTATAATCTTTCCTTAGATCACAAATTTCTGGATTTCTGCAGATGAATTTCATTGTTTCTAAAACTGGCACATATATAAAAGTATCATTCACTGGTACTTGGTCATAAGTGCCAGATTTCTGATTCAACCTGTTGTCATACCGCATACCTAGTTCTCTCTCAACGGGCTCTACAACTCCCCATTTTTCTTTAAAGTGTTTATTCCGTTTCCATTCGGTATTCAGATTTGTGAATGGGTTTTCTAATTTTTCAAATGATTCATTTATTACAGTTTTGCAGGGGTCATTTGTAGGCAAAGCAGAGAGTATGTTATGCTTTGTTTGTGAGTGAAGCTCATCTGTTACCTCCTCTAAATCTCCCACAAACTGTTTGGAATCCTTTGGCCACTATGGATTCACACAATTTTGGCCACTATGGATTCACACAATTCTTTAGTTGAATTTTTAGCAAGCCCTAAATCATTGTTCTCTGATATAGCACTGGAACAAGGAGACTGATGCTGGGGATCCATAAGGTCCTCCAAAGAATCTACTTGAGATGAGCTTGCAACTGGCTCACTTGAACATCCAACAGTTGAACTTTGAGCAATCATCTGAACATTGCAATGAACACTATTAAGGTGCTTACGAAAACCTGCATACGTTTGGAACTGATGCCTACAACCAATACAACAATACCAATGCCTACAACAAATATATATATATATATATATATATATATATATATATATATATATATATATATATATATATATATACATATATACACATATATACACACACACACACACGCTTGTAAGACTGATACTTTTTTTAAATCTTCCGTAGCTAACTTAGCTAGAGAATGTACATTGAGAATGCCAGTCCTAGCAATAAACAAACCTTTGTAAAAGATCACTCATTCATTTTATTAATTCGCTCCATCATTTTAATTAAATCGTGGCCACGCTGCAATAATTTGATTCCTTGTTTTAGTTAAATCGTAACGAGTGAGCATTGTAAAACGTGGCGATGTACATAGGCCTATAGGTTTTGTGTATGCATTGGCTTTTTTCTATATTTTAATAACGTAATGTATATTTTAATGTGCAGTGCTCCACGGCACGTAATATTGTACATGCTGTTATTGAATTAGCATCAATCATAAATGTTTGAGTATTATTTCACTTAACTTACCTTTCAAACCGACGCGAGGATAATGGCGGGTGGCGTCTTCATGGATTTCATTAGCGACAATTGAAAATGCGTGGGCGGAGTCCAATTACATCTCCATGGAGTTGGTTTAACACTGATGATCAACTCTGTGAAATGACTCCAACACCAAACACCATTTTACTCTGAATGTGTTACTCTTTGGGAGTTGAAGTCAACTCTGAAATGTTTAACACCAAAATTTCAACTCTCCAGTTTTTGCTGTGTAGCAGTAGCTGCTGGGTTTACCTGAGCCAACATCTCTCACACCCTACGTCATGGGACCAGCAATCCATCCACACGTAACAAGGCTCTCATCATCTAAAGTAGTAATAATGTCAGGTATTAAAAAACACAATTTAATCTGTTATAGCAGAACAATCTACAATACAGTAAACGATCGCTTACCTCATATCCAGAATTTGGATGCAGGTTTTGAAGCCTTCTTACATGATGTTCAAGTTCTTCATTTTCTATTGCAGAAAATCTGCTCCTCACTGGTACACCAAGCAACTTTGTCCTCTTATATAAAAATGAGGAGAAACATTCAAAAAGTTTTGCAGTTCGCTTAACTGCGTTGCCTTGCTTCAAAAGAAAACCAATTTGGTCCCTGGTTACCTGAATGGCTGGTCGTCCTTGACTGTCACAACCGGCTCAAGTCATGACAAAAAAAAGGGAGGACGCAGTGAAAACCAAACTACCATTTAATCTTTTATTTAAAATGTGAATAATTAGTCTGAGCTTTAACAGAATGTTTTAACAGTTTAAACGTGACAGTGTATTGGAGAACACAACTGGAAAACAATACTTACAAAATAAGGAAGAAACCAAACAGAACCCAAGCGGAAAAATCCCCCGAACACAATCAACACCAAACTTAAATAAGGAGAGATAACAAGCAACAGGTGCACACGATTTAGCGGTACAGCGCCACCCACTGGCCGGCCGTAGCGGGGAAGCAGGAGACCCGTCACATTGACGTCCTGAAACAAAGGATGAATATTAAAAAAAAAAAAACACACTGTTTTTTATCAAAAAACACACTGTCATTATAATTTGATTGTAAACCACTGCTTAAAACGGAACCAAGCATTAAAGTGAATTTCACATAAATGTCCGTGTACTTTGAGTCAAAAGAAATTCAGTGATTACATTTAACCTTTTGATCCACAACACGTGTTCTCCAAAAGCCTTGTTCCTCTACTTAACTGCCTCTTTGCATTCATCCTCCAACCACGGCATCGTTTTCTTTTCCCCCTTCCTTTACCCTTAGGGACAGACTTCATAGCTGCCAATTTTTCACCCATTTATTTTTTACCAAGCTCTTCAACATCCACATTCCCTTTTGTCTGGGTTCATTTTAATACACACTCATTTTACATAAAGACAAAACAGGACATGAGACCAGTGTTAGGTTACGTCTATTATTCCCTTCCTGTAGTTACTGTGTGATTAACATCAAACATTAAATCATGTTCTAAAGCACAATAAACTCACCTGAATGAATTCGAGAGGCTGAAAACCCTTGATTTACAGGTAACATAACTTCAGACATCAGTGTCCTGAGACCATCCAGACTCTGTTGTAGGTCCTCAAGTGTGTCTGGAGACAATAAATGTTCAATACGACGTAAATGTCTTAGACAACTCTCAAGTGAACGAAGCTCTCGTTCCCCACAAATCCCTTGATTGTGTACGCGTTCTATTTCATGGCATTTCTAATTATTTTATCTACAACACCAACCTCCATTTCTTCTGCTCCATGTAAAACTCAAATCATTTGTTTGCTGGGTGAATATCCAATGGGAAGTCACAACTATACTGACGAGTCAAAATGAGGTTTGCGATATCTATAACTTTCATTTATTTTAACTTTCCTGCCTCCGCAAAGCTCAATTATAGATATCTGCAATTGTCATTAAGGATGTGTGACGAGCTGAATATCGGTGTCAGTGACGTCATTGCAGATATCTGTCACTTACTTCTGACTATTCAAATCTGAATGACAGATATCTCTAACTGTCATTGTGACTAGTCAGAATGCAGTTACAACTAGTTAAAAATATGTTGTTAATATCTGTAATGTTCATTCAGGATAGTCAATTTTAGCCAGTAAATGTTAAAACGGCTTGCTGTAAAAGTCACCACTTTATTTAGAACAACGTGGTTACAGCAGGCAGGTGTTTAACCATCCAACACTACGGTACATCAAGAGGCTTCAAACCGTGCTAAAAGTACGTGAATATGTCTTAACACAACAGTGTTATAGCGACATCTTGTGGACAAGTCCGTGTGTGTGTGTGTGTGTGTGTGTGTGTGTGTGTGTGTGTGTGTGTGTGTGTGTGTGTGTGTGTGTGTGTGTGTATTTATAAACGTATATAATGGTATAATAATATGATATAATGCTTTAATAAAAAATGGTTGACTTGTGTGTATTTTGAGCTGCCTTTCATCATTAGATGCATGTAATAAAGGTTTTATTTTGGAATAATTACAAAATTAATTTCTAAAGCCAATTGCGATGTCTACTGAAGGAAAAACAAGCTGATACAGGTAACAAAGCAGTTTGCTGGAGTTATTTTTATCTGGATTGCTTAGAAAAATTGCATCATATTGCATTAATCTCGATGCTCACAATGCACTGTAGGTGGAGAGCTGATTGGTGATTGCGCATGCGCATTGTTCACTAGGCTTGTAGAGAGTTGATAGAGCAGAGAAGGACCTGTTTTACTGATTGGTGATAGGAAACTCCAGCCACTGTGAGTGATGTGATATTTTAATGTAATGAGTTGTTATTGTAAGGGTTTAATGTGCTGGTACAGTGCACGTGGGCGGGGTTTATATACTGGGAAAAGGCCGTTTATTTAAAGTGCGACCTGTTAAACTATCACATGTAACTGCGACACACTTATCAATCACTAATTTGGAATTAGCAAAATAGTTCTTATCTGCTAACTGTTAAACTTTATCATATGCTAATCTTAGCCATTATTTATTAGATATCCAGGTTTGGTTAATCAAAGCTTTCTACTGATTTAGTATGAATCTTAGTTCGTGCCAAAATTCCATCCAATGCAATGAGTTAATGCGGATCGTCCATGTTTTTGTATGTAATGTGTGCCAATAGTGCCAAACCTTTTATTATTAATGTTTCATTTATGTGTAATAATATATATTTATTTTAATAGGCAATGGAAGGAAAAGATGACAAAGCTAGCAAGGTATGAAGCTCTTTGCTGTTTATCACGTTTGAAAATCACTAAAATAACATACAAGTAACTAAAAACATTATTTATATATTTATATATTTAAATAAAAGCATAATTATTTTAAATATTCTTATTTAAGTTAAACAGATTCATTTGTTTTGCCACAGTAACAGTTGGTAAAATATTTTGCATTGTTTGAATTTTAATGCAATATTGATAGCTACAGATAGAGTTACTGGTGTTAAACAGAGTATGGTGGAATTCTCTATTTATGTTTCTATTAAAACTTTTGATTTTACAGGAATCAAGGACTGAAGATACCACTGATGAAAATACAAGGACTGAAGATGTATCATCCAGTCAGAGTTCTGACTCTGATGTTCTCTTTATTGACCTTGAGAGCCCTTGTGAAGTAGAGACTCCGGAAAAAGTGGAAAAAGCTGAAGATGGTAATTCAGACAATACAAACATGAAAATGATCAAATGCACAAAAAGGGAGGGAACATAAAGAGAAAACGTGTATACTGTGGTTCAGGGCAAAGCGTATTAGCAAAACATGTATTATATAACCAGATTAAAAAAGTTTTTAAAAAATGAATAAATATTGTTTAATAGGAGACAAGAGGAGCAAAGCTGTTACTAGGAGCAGAACACAGCTCCATTGAATCCTTAGGTCTTGCAGAGGTCTTGTTGATCCTTTGGCCTGCTAATAAAACTTGGATTGATAAGTAAAATGATAAATATTTGCCCTGTCTTCATGGTTTACAGATACAGAGTCTCTCTTGTCCATGAATCGCAGATCTGCACCAGAATCCCAGCAATGTTCTGATGCTGAAGAGAATGGTATGCTATAACTGTGTTCTCAGACATGATTATAGTTTTCCTTTGTTCCAAACTTCAAAAAACTTCAAAATAATGTATGATGACTGAGATCAGTCCAGTTATTGTTTCTTATACTGTCTCCTAATATTTAGACCCCAGCTGTGTGGCTGGAGCCAGTGGTGGTGCCTTTCAGGACTGTGGAAATTCTACAGACAGTGACAATGGTATGTGGGGGAACTGATGTAGTGGCATAAAGTTTTAAATCTTCATTTTTAGCAGAATCTGGTAAAATGATTGTGTACATTTGCAAGTGATGAAATGTCTTTGTATTCCAGAGGCACAGTCGGGGACAAGTGTGCCAAAAAAGCCAGGACCCATATTGCAGGTAATGGGTCAGCTAGCAGTATGTTGTAAAATAATTTTGTCTGTTCATTATATACACTCCCCATCCACTTTAATAAGATTTATTTATCCAATCAGACGGCCATGTTTCAGCAACAGGATGCATAAAATCCTGCAGATAGAGGGCAAGAGCTTCATTTAATGTTCAACACCATATGAATGAAAATAAAAAATCTTTTCTCAGTGCCATTAACTGTGGCTTGGCTTTTGTGTGCAAAACAAAAAAACTGTGAGCAGAGGATCTACAGGCTGAAACACCTTGCTGATGAGAGAGATTAGAGGTGAATGGTCAGACTGGTCTGTTCTGGCAGGAAGTCTACAGTAACTCTAAGATCCTTGAAGAGTTTCAGTCAGGTTTCAGGCCCCATCATAGCACAGAAACTGCTCTTGTTAAAGTTACAAATGACTTGTTCTTAGCTTCGGACAAAGACTGTATGTCACTATTAGTTCTACTTGACCTTAGTGCTGCATTCGACACTATAGATCACAACATTCTCCTAGATCGCTTACAAAATTACACAGGTATTCATGGACAGGTTTTAAGTTGGTTTAGATCCTACCTGTCTGATCGATACCATTTTGTAGAATTAGATGGTGAACCCTCCAGTTTACTACCAGTTAACCATGGGGTCCCTCAAGGATCAGTTCTAGGACCTCTGTTTTCTCGATATACATGCTTCCATTAGGGAACATTATTAGAAGACATGGGATTAGTTTCCATTGCTATGCTGACGACACACAGTTATACATCTCATCAAAACCAGATGAAATAACTAAATTGTCCAAATTAACTCAATGCCTTAGAGAGATAAAAGACTGGATGAGCTGTAATTTTCTGTTGTTAAACTCTGATAAGACAGAAATACTACTTATAGGTCCAAAAACCAGTACACAGAAACTCTCACAATTTAACTTCCATTTAGAGGGATGTAATGTTACTAGTAGCTCGACAGTGAAAGACCTGGGTGTTATATTAGACATCAACTTGTCTTTTGAAAATCATATCGCCCAAACCACAAAAACAGCCTTCTTCCACCTTAGAAATATTGCCAAGCTGAGAAACATCCTGTCTGTATCTGATGCTGAGAAGCTAGTTCATGCTTTCATGACCTCTAGACTGGACTATTGTAATGCATTACTAGGTGGTTGTCCTGCATCTTTAATAAATAGGCTACAGTTAGTCCAAAATGCATCTGCCAGAGTTCTCACTAGGACAAGAAAGTATGACCATATAACCCCAATTTTATCATCTCTACACTGGCTACCTGTTAAGTTTAGAATTGATTACAAACTGCTGCTACTTACGTACAAGGCTCTTAATGGTTTAGCTCCCATGTATCTAACTAGTCTTCTAACACATTACAATCCTTCACGCTCTCTGAGATCACAAAACTCAGGATTTCTGGTAGTCCCCAGAATATCTAAGTCTACTAAAGGCAGAAGAGTGTTCTCTTACTTAGCTCCCAAACTCTGGAATAGTCTTCCTGATAGTGTTCGGGGCTCAGACACTTTCACAGTTTAAATGTAGATTAAAAACTCATCTCTTTAGTCAGGCGTACACATAATACATTTCAGGCGTACACATAATACATCCCATCATATTTTGCACTATTACACTAGACTTGCACATACTTATGAACAGCAGATATGTTAATCCCTCTGCACTGCTCTTCTCTTCTCTTTTTCTACCCATGCTGAGACACCCATGCTATGATCGTCTTCCATGCGATGAAATTTTTGGACCTCCACTGAGACAAGGCTGACTCTGTGAGAATCCTGAGACATCTATCATACTTTTCTTGAGAATCTGATGCTGTTATGAGCAGAGACTCATTGGACTGTTAAAGATATGAAAAAAAACATTGATATTTTTCTGTAAACTTCAGCTGTCCAGTTTCAGTGAGTCTGAGCTCATAATAGCCTCAGATTCTTATTCCTAGCTGACTGAGAGGAATCTGATATGGCCTTCTGCTGTGGCTGTTTGTCCATCTCAAGGTTGGATGCTTTTCTGCTCCCCATGGTTATACAGAATGACTGAGATATGGTAGATCTGAAAAAACCAACCTGACTTTCAACTTTCACCAACAATTGGATAACTCCATAAATAAGCAGCATGTAGGTGTTCCTTTTAAAGTGGACAATGAGTGTATATGCAGATCAGTAAGTGACACCAGTCATTTTTAGTTATTCTAATTTAGCAAATTGCTAACCACCAGATTTATTACATCCAATCTTTTATAGACAACTATGAAAAGAATGGGAAAACAACAAATGCAAATGGTGTCCCCAGATTCCTGCTTTAAAGGTACGTTTTAATGCACTGATCATCTGTGCTTTAATGCGATGTGGGTTCTTAAATACATTTCTCTTTTTTCTGAAATTGCAATTTGCTGCTTAGCTTATGTATTGGAATCACATTAGCCAGAAGCTACCAGAGAAACCACGTTAATCCTAGTTTTAGCTGTAGATTTTGTTTTTAATACCATAAAATTCCAGTAACATGGCATGTCAACATATTTACAAAAAGCTTTGACCCGTTGTTTGTAGCTTAACGACTTCCAGGCAGGTTAGTGTATGTGGATTGAGTTGTGCAAGATAATTGTGTGTGCCTAAGTTGTCTGGCATGTATAATGACTTTAATCCATGAACAGAACTTCAGTCATGTTAGTGACTATGTTGTAGACCCTTGTCTCCATCTCTCTGTCTCTCCAGCTAGCTCTGTATTTCTCTCTTATTTCTTTCTATGTCTATCTCTCTTTCACACTGTCTAATTTTCTCTCTTTCTCTCAGTTTCTCTTTGTCATTTTTATATATGATCTCAAATGGACTTGTCAGATATTTATTAAAACATGCATATTTTCTGCAGATCCTAATACTGGTCCACCAGAAAAGAAGGAAAAGATCATGGAATGAAGAGGATCATGGATTGATTCAGCACATGGTTTTTGGCAAAAGTGCAGTAAATGTTGTGTTCTTCAGTTTTGTTCTATTGCACTAGGTGGCCTATTGAAGTTTTTGTTTCACGTGCTGAAATTTTTGCATTTCATTTTGATTAAACAAGTTAACTTATAACAAGATATTTTCCATTTGTTTGAAACAAATACAGGGTAAATGATCAGTATGTGATGAAGGAGATCAATGGCACAGAGTTTAGGGTGAAAAAGAACTCCAGTTTAAATTGTCAGTATGTGATGAGGGGATGAGCATAGTACAGGAGTTGGGGTGGGGGAAGTGATGACAGACAGGTGGCTTAGACTGTGTGGTGATGGGGAGGGGGAAGGGAGAGGTAGAGAGATGGTTTAGACTGTGTGGTGAAGGGGGAGGGGGAAGGGAGAGGTAGAGAGGTGGCTTAGACTGGTGATGGGGGAGGGGGAAGGGAGAGGTAGAGATATGGTTTAGACTGTGTAGTGAAGGGGGAGGAGGAAGGGAGAGGTAGAAAGGGTTTAGACTGTGTGGTGAAGGGGGAGGGGGAAGGGAGGGGTAGAGAGGTGGTTTAGACTGTGTGGTGATGGGGAGGGGGAAGGGAGAGGTAGAGAGGTGGTTTAGACTGTGTGGTGAAGGGGGAGGGGGAAGGGAGAGGTAGAAAGGGTTTAGACTGTGTGGTGAAGGGGGAGGGGGAAGGGAGAGGTAGAGAGGTGGTTTAGACTGTGGTGATGGGGAGGGGGAAGGGAGAGGTAGAGAGGTGGTTTAGACTGTGTGGTGATGGGGGAGGGGGAAGGGAGAGGTAGAGAGGTGGTTCAGACTGTGGTGATGGAGGAGGGGGAAGGGAGGGGTAGAGAGGTGGTTTAGACTGTGGTGATGGGGAGGGGGAAGGGAGAGGTAGAGAGGTGGTTTCGACTGTGTTGTGAAGGGGGAGGGGGAAGGGAGGGGTAGACAGGTGGTTTAGACTGTGTGGTGAAGGGGGAGGGGGAAGGGAGAGGTAGAGAGGTGGTTTAGACTGTGTGGTGATGGGGGAGGGGGAAGGGAGAGGTAGAGAGGTGGTTTAGACTGTGTGGTGATGGGGAGGGGGAAGGGAGAGGTAGAGAGGTGGTTCAGACTGTGGTGATGGAGGAGGGGGAAGGGAGGGGTAGAGAGGTGGTTTAGACTGTGTGGTGAAGGGGGAGGGGAGAGGTAGAGAGGTGGTTTAGACTGTGTGGTGATGGGGAGGGGGAAGGGAGAGGTAGAGAGGTGGTTTAGACTGTGTGGTGATGGGGGAGGGGGAAGGGAGAGGTAGAGAGGTGGCTTAGACTGTGGTGATGGGGAGGGGGAAGGGAGAGGTAGAGAGGTGGTTTAGACTGTGTGGTGATGGGGGAGGAGGAAGGGAGAGGTAGAGAGGTGGTTTAGACTATGGTGATGGGGAGGAGGAAGGGAGAGGTAGAGAGGTGGTTTAGACTATGGTGAAGGGGGAGGGGGAAGGGAGAGGTAGAGAGGTGGTTTAGAATGTGTGGTGAAGGGGGAGGGGGAAGGGAGAGGTAGAGAGGTGGTTTAGACTATGGTGAAGGGGGAGGGGGAAGGGAGAGGTAGAGAGGTGGTTTAGACTATGGTGAAGGGGGAGGGGGAAGAGAGAGGTAGAGAGGTGGTTTAGACTATGGTGATGGGGGAGGGGGACTGTGTGGTGAAGGGGGAGGGGGAAGGGAGAGGTAGAGAGGTGGTTTAGACTGTGTGGTGATGGGGGAGGGGGAAGGGAGAGGTAGAGAGGTGGTTTAGACTGTGTGGTGATGGGGAGGGGGAAGGGAGAGGTAGAGAGGTGGTTCAGACTGTGGTGATGGAGGAGGGGGAAGGGAGGGGTAGAGAGGTGGTTTAGACTGTGTGGTGAAGGGGGAGGGGAGAGGTAGAGAGGTGGCTTAGACTGTGTGGTGATGGGGAGGGGGAAGGGAGAGGTAGAGAGGTGGTTTAGACTGTGTGGTGAAGGGGGAGGGGGAAGGGAGAGGTAGAGAGGTGGTTTAGACTGTGTGGTGATGGGGAGGGGGGAAGGGAGAGGTAGAGAGGTGGCTTAGACTGTGGTGATGGGGAGGGGGGAGGGAGAGGTAGAGAGGTGGCTTAGACTGTGGTGATGGGGAGGGGGAAGGGAGAGGTAGAGAGGTGGTTTAGACTGTGTGGTGAAGGGGGAGGGGGAAGGGAGAGGTAGAGAGGTGGCTTAGACTGTGGTGATGGGGAGGGGGAAGGGAGAGGTAGAGAGGTGGTTTAGACTGTGGTGATGGGGGAGGGGGAAGGGAGAGGTAGAGAGGTGGCTTAGACTGTGGTGATGGGGGAGGGGGAAGGGAGACACTGCAACTTCAACACACACTATAAATATTCACCTCACACTAAATCCATATTAACCACTGAAACATAACGAATTAGATACAAAGGCTAAAATTTAAGTTTAAAACGTGACGAATCAAACAGTTGAACAGAAAAAACTTTTTGCCATAAAACATCTTTCTATCCAAAAGCTAAATAATGCAATAAAACCCTCTATAGAGTAAATCTTACATGTGTTTTATTTATAAAGTGCTGCATAAAATTATACTAGTGTGTATTTCTTTATAACATTACAGCATTAACATAATGTTCAGTATGTAATAAAGGCCTGAGTGATAGAGTTAATGTTTAGGGTAGAACAGTAATCCAGGGTAAATGTTCAGTATGTAATAAAGGCCTGAGTGATAGAGGAGTTAATGTTTAGGGTAGAACAGTAATCCAGGGTAAATGTTCAGTATGTAATAAAGGCCTGAGTGATAGAGTTAATGTTTAGGGTAGAACAGTAATCCAGGGTAAATGTTCAGTATGTAATAAAGGCCTGAGTGATAGAGGAGTTAATGTTTAGGGTAGAACAGTAATCCAGGGTAAATGTTCAGTATGTAATAAAGGCCTGAGTGTGCATCATGGTAGACACTAACAGATGTGAACACTCACAGTGTAACTGCTGAATAATATGAGGGGTGGAAGAATATCTACCATTAGGTACCATTAGGTGGTGTTTGCATCACAGTCACAGGCCCCCCTTTAGCTCGGAACCCCGGGCAGCAGTCGGCAAGCCCACAGGCTGCAGCTACGGGAGAGGAGATCTGCATTACCGAGCTGTTTGACCTGGAAGAAGTCATGGAGAGAAAGGTTGTCCGGTTCCATCACCAAACTCCTTTCCAAGATGATGTGCACTCTAAAAGGGTTGAGCTGTGGACTTTCTGGATCTAAGCAGAGGATTCCCACTTGAATTTGTTGGTACGAGTCCTTGTCAGTGACATCCTAATAAAGAAACAGATAGACAAGACATTACCATGCCAGGTAGATAATGCCGTGTTGTCAACTAAAATGTACATCCAACTATAAAAGGAACATCACCATACAATGTAAGCTGCACTGACATTAACAAGACAATAATTTTACTTTCAGTTGTACTTTGAAGACTTTGTTCACCCCAAAATTTAAATTCTGTCAATAATTACTTACCCTCATGTTGTTCCTTTCGTTCATCTTCGGAACGGAAATGAAGATCTTTTTAATTAAATCTTGGGTTTTCTGTCCCTCCATTAACAGTCTGTGCAACTATAACTTTCAGGGTCCAGAAAGGTAGAAAAGACACCATTAAAGTAATCCATGTGACTCAGTGGTTTAGCTGAAATGTTACAAAGCAATGTGAATGATTGGTGTGCAGTAAATAATAATAATAATAATAATAATAATGTTCTTTACAAAATATATATCTACGATGCCTCATCCTCTATATCTGCTCTTATATACTCTTCTCTTCCGATTAAAACCTCTTCGTATGTTAAAAATTCTGTTGTATTTAACACTTTTAAAATCTGGTATCAATTTAGGAAAGTTTCATGTTTGTAACTGCGTCTCCTTTAGGTCCATTATGTAACAATCATCTTTTTCCTCCTTCGTGTCTGGATTCGTTTTTCTCAGTGTGACATAGCAAAAGTTTACACTGTTGTCTTGACTTATACTCAGATGGATTTGTTAAGAGTTTTGTTAATTTATCCTCATTGTGTGGGCGACCCGACAAACAGCTCATGCATTTCACCTGAAAATGTTTTCCTGGCTTTCCCTCAGCTCCACCTCTCCAACAGTGGGAAAGTTTGCTTACTTAGAAATCATGACAAAAAGCTGCTGTTTCTGACATCTATAAACCTGTTCTGGATTTTTGTGACCAAACTCCCTCCAAAACAAAGGCTGCTTGGGAGGGTGAAGTGGGGCTTCAGCTTGGGGACGGGTGGTGGGATAGTGTTGTGTATGGCTTTGGTAATGTCTCATGTGCTCGTCTCACACTTATCCAGTTTCAACTCATTTACACACTGCATTTTTCTACATATACTTTGTCTCAAATTTACCCAGATGTTTGTTTTTTTACTTTTTCTTTCTATTATTATTATTATTATTATTATTATTATTGTTGTTGTTGTTGTTGTTGTTGTTGTTGTTGTTGTAATTCTTTTACTTTCCTGCTTTTTTATGTAAAACCAAAATGGGCTTCTGTATTATTATTTGACTTGTTTGTTTGCAATAAAAAGACTTTGCAAAAAAAAAAAAATAATAATAATAATAAATGTTGCTGATATGAAACAGAAAATATCAGAATATATAAAAAATATCTTGGAGAAATAATTTCACTGTTATATATTTTCTGTTTCATATCAGCAAACAGGAGACTGATTAAGAAATCACAACCAGGCATGTGAAGTTTTTGAACATTTATTATAAACATTTATTCAAAATATGTGAACTTTCTGAACTTTCTGAACTTTAAATTGCAAAAAAATATATCTATAAAAAATAAAACAGCATCAGCCAAAATTATAATAATAAAAACTCCAAAAAAAACAACAAAAAAATCAAATATGTGGCTCTTCAGAGGTGCATGAAGCCAACAAAACTGTCCTGCATGCAGCAACGGTTTGTGCCACCCAAGATGCGATGCAGCTCATCCATGGCCTACAGCAAAGCTGTGCTTACAGGAAACAGAATAAAAAAAGCTTCAAATTAACTTACTATATATATATAACATTAAATAATGTAAAGAATGTCATTTCTACAACAGTCTGTAGTGGAATTAAGCAACCGAGAGCTCCAGAGGAACTAATAGGGCAGAGTAATTTCCCACTTCACCTCAGACCCTACACTAATTGCCTCCAGCCAAAGTCTTTAAATGATCACTGATGAAAACACGACAATAAAGCTGACTGACGCAACGCTAGCTCAAAGACGGTATAACTGTCTCCAAAGTAGATAGGAGTAGATAGGAGATTATGACAAGTGAATCATTCCTAAAACAACTATCAGCCAAATAAATAAACAAATAAATAAATACAATAGTGTGCAGCCTTAGTATGACTTATGACCATTTTTAGCATATTCATTTTCCCAGTTATAGCAGTACCTGGGCTGAGATCGTCACTGTCGATATCATCATCTTTTGGAAGAATTACAGTTGAAGCAGTTGAAGACACAGGGGAAGAGCTTGCATCATCATCAGCATCATCATCATCAGCAGCAGCAGCATCATCATCGGTCTCCTCTTTTGTGCTTGTCTTAAACAGCGACCTCTTTGACACCCCTCCTTGTGGCATGGGGCGCTTCCTCTTCCTTGGAGACTTCATTTTCTGCAGTTGCTTGTACAGTTTTGAGTAGATGGTCAGCTGTGGGAAAAGAATATTTGTCATTTTGTTTGTCCTACTTACCCCCACTCACCCATACAGTTTTTAGGGAGGAGGGAAAAAGAACCCACTTACATATGGCACATCTGAAGTGTCACATAACATTGGATAATAGGCAATGATCTTCTTGGACATTGCTCTCAGTTCACATTTTGAGGGGTAGCTCACTTCTTTTCCCAGAGGACTAGCACACTGCATCACAACCATGTTGGTGACTGTGTTTTTGATGAGCCTGCAAATTAGCTCCTTTGGCATCTCGCAATTTATGTCCTTTCCACTGCAGAGCATTTCAAAATACTGGCTGCGCACCATGTCCAGTTCTGAGTCTGCATACACCACATAATGTGGTTTGGTTGTTTTGGCACTGGTTTCATGTATAGGGGTGGAGGTCTGAGGCTGGTTTGGCAACACAGCACTGACTGAAGGTATAATCCCACTGCCACTACAGGCTACAGGACTGGTGTCTTGGTCACTAGGATTCTCACACTATTGCAATTGTGAGGGACAAAATAATAATAAAAAACAGGTTTTTTAAAAATAATAAATAATGAATTAAAATATGCAGGATAAAAAGATGTCTGACGAGATCAACCACATTAATTATTCCATTGTATACATTACCTTTGGACCGATGACATCCCATAACTTCTTCCTCCTGAGAAAATTCTCTGGGCCGGGAAAGAGATCCTTCAGGTCATCTCGGCTGAGGGTTTTCAAAACACCCTCATCGATCTTGGCAGCTGCAGAATTAGCAAGATTGTTATGAGTTTTACATTAAAGCACATCTATGGTTTTAAGTGATTAGTGTTGACTTCAATATAAACTAACCATTGAATGTCATAATAGGGCCATTTAAGGGCCTTTAACATAGTTAAATGTGATTACAAATGTATAGGACAGATAAAGACACTTAATGTGAACATTAAAAACAATCATCATACTAAGTAGTATTGTTGAATCATTTCACATTGACTTTTCCTCTTTTTCATCCTGCACTTGTCTTTTCTTGACTTAACCGTGACCTGCATCCAGACGTGTCAAGTAACGATGTACAAATACTTCGTTACTTTACTTAAGTAGAAATTTTGAGTATCTATACTTTAATGGAGTAATTATTTTTTAGCAGACTTCTACTCCTTACATGTTCACGCAATTATCTGTATTTTCTACTCCTTACATTTTAAAAATAGCCTCGTTACTCCTATTTCATTTCGGCTTGTTTTCATTTCGGCTTGTTTTCATTAAAAAAACCTAACAAGATAAATGGCGCCATCCGGACAGAGTGAATGTGATTGTGGTTGGATGAGAAGTATAAACATATACCATTCCGACACCCTATTGGTTTGTACGTGACCCATCGCACCTGCACATGACACAAATCACGTCACACTTCAGTTACCCAACGCTGGACACAGCAGATGGAGCCAAGTACGAAGATGTCCGTGGCAGAGGCTCAAAACTCAAACTCAATGTCTCAACAACCTGCACCAGTGAGGAAGTTGGTAGCCAGGAAGACCAACCAACCCCAACCCTTATACATCCCTGGCCGTACCAGGAAGACCACCCAACCCCAACCCTTATACATCCCTGGCCGTACCAGGAAGACCACCCAACCCCAACCCTTATACATCCCTGGCCGTACCAGGAAGAATTGTTTGAAATGGTTGGATGGAAAAATAAGTCATTGCGCATGCGCTGTAAGCTACGCGCACCCAAATACCACGAGCTAATGGCTTTCAAAAACTCGCCGTCTAATTTAAAAAAGCATATTGAGGTGAGCTGAAATTTTGTTATCAGTCAATTATTAACACATTCAACTTTAGCCAAATGTTACCTGAGCTTATATTATTGCTATATTTGTAAGTTAATTGTGCAAAGCTATAGTTTGTTATTATCAGTCGATTATTGACAATATTGTAGTGACCTAGTAACATACTACTAATAATAAATTTGTAATGTTTTCTGTGGCAAACTTGGGTACATGCCAATGGTTTGCTTGCTACCAGAAGGCTATGATGCAAACTAGTTTGGTGGCTCGGTGTGAGATTTGAAATTTAACTTTAACCAAATGTTATCTGAGCTTATATTGGTACTATATGTAATATTTGTAAGTTAATTGTGCAAAGCTATAATCTACAGCTGGTTGATAAGTTATGTACTAAAGATAGTCATGATCCTGTCTGTGTATGAGAGTGCACACACCTGTATGGGGCCCTATGGGTCCTTGTAAAGAGCTAATAGGCCCAACTATTAGCCAAATGCTGTTTAAAATGATTTTACTGCTAATTTTCAGTCCTGCCAGCAGCTGCTTGTGGTCCTAAAACAGCTTTAAAGGGATAGTTCACCCAAAAAGAAAAATTCTGTCATCATTTTCTCATCCTCATGTTGTTTTAAATCTGTATGAATTTCTTTATTCTGATAAACTTCTTTTCCTCCGTGAAGAAGACCAGCCTTCTTGAAACGACCCAGCAGTTGGATGTGTACCTGAGGTGCCCAGGAGACACAGTAGAGGTACTGACGTCCTTCCCAGCCGTGTGCCAGCTATCACTTAAGCTTAATACGACACTCTCTGCCTCAGCAGCCTGTGAAAGACTGTTTAGTGTTGCAGGGCTGATCTTCAGACCAAGAAGAACATGCATTGGCTCAAAGAACTTTGAGAACCAGCTGCTTTTGTGGATGAGCAAAGCCTATTAATAACTCTTTGTTGCATGTTGTTTATGTCCAATGTGTTTGTTTTAATAAAGATTATTGATGACATGCCTCTGAAGTTTGACTTTTTGCACCATTACAATACTTATAGCCAACTAGTCATATCTTCTGCTCCATGAAACACAGCTCAGTCGTACTCATATATGGTTCTTTAATGTATTTGCATTGTACTAAAATGTGTTCTTTTTCAATGGGCATATACAGTATGTGTCTGAAACAGGTATCCTAGTGCATCCCAAATCACAACATTATCATATTAATATAACATTATAGTCATTATGGCCTTTAGAAATATGTTTTTAAGGAGGTTTGGTAGTGCACAATAGACCCCTGTGGCACAGCCTAAGCTTTTGTCCTTAATGCCATTTTTTCCTTGCATTACTTTTACTTTTATACTTTTAAAGTAGTTTAGAAACCAGAACTTTTAGACTTTTACTTGAGTAAAAAGCTCGAGTTGATCCTTTAACTTGTACAGAAGTCTTTTTAAACCCTAGTATCTTTACTTCTACCTGAGTAATGGGTGTGAATACTTTTGACACCACTGAATGCATCATCCCTCATGATCACAGCGGTTAAACTCGCCGCTCTTTCTGTAAGCACACTTAAACTATCTGCACCTAGTTTTCAGGGGCGCGGCTTTTACCTACTTAGCGGTAATAGCGCTGAAAGTCACGCAAATGACTTGAAAAATTGTCCGGAGTGTGTGAGTGAATGAGAGTGTGTGTGTGTGTGTGCCCTGTGATGGGTTGGCACTCCGTCCAGGGTGTATCCTGCCTCGATGCCCGATGACGCCTGAGATAGGCACAGGCTCCCCGTGACCCGAGGTAGTTCGGATAAGCGGTAGAAAATGAGTGAGTGTGTGGGCTACTGTGAAGAAAACTAATGTTGTGACATATAATATATTGCTATATTGTCTAGGTTGCATGCCATTATAAAACAAGTTGTGTTCAGCAGTGGTTAGTTTAAGTCATTGGGTATTGAATTCGGTGACTTGTCAGACTTCCAAAGGAGACAGATAATGGGAACCCATTTAACAGGAGCATCTGTAACCTTTACAGCCAAACTCTTTGGTGTTTCGAGAGCAACAGTCTCCATATACAAAGCATGGCAGGACTTCTTCAGCTAAAGTGAAGAAATGTGTACAAAATCAAAGCTCAATGATAGGGACCATCAAACACTGGGAAGAATTGTGTCCAAGCAACACAGAGCTGCAGCTAAACTGACAGCAGAACTTAATATACATTTTAATGATCCTGTTTCCTCAAAAACAGACTGGAGAGAACTTCACAAAGTCAACATCTATGGAATAGTTGCAACTGCTAAATGATTAAACATAGACACAAATGCAAAAAACGTTGGTGCCATGATCATAAAACCTGGACAGCTGAAGACTGGAAACGAGTAATATGATCTGACGAATCATTATTTACATTATTTCAACATTAGGTCGAGGATTATGCATGGAGAACTCCCACGGTGGCTTAGTGGTTAGCATGTTCGCCTCATACCTCCAGGGTTGGGGGTTCGATTCCCACCTCCGCCTTGTGTGTGTGGAGTTTGCATGTTCTCCCGGTGCCTCGGGGGTTTCCTCCGAGTACTCCGGTTTCCTCCCCCAGTCCAAAGACATGCATGGTAGGTTGATTGGCATCTCTGGAAAATTGTCCGTAGTGTGTAATTGCGTGAACGTCTCTAAAGCAACTAGAAGATGTTCTGCTGGATGAATGGTTCAAAATTCCACTAGAAGATATTCAGAAGTTTTATGAATCTATTCCAAGAAGGTTAGATGCTGGATTCAATGCAAATGGTGGTCTAATACCTTATTAGTTAAGAGATATTACATCATTCATGTGTGTTCGCATTACATTATCCATCCCACCCTTTATATACTGTATATCTAAAGGGTGAGAATGTATAAGGGGCTTGAACAAGGTGAAGGTCTGTTGAGTCAAAACTCAGACGTATATCTAGTTATAAACCTGTGGTATGATGTGAGAATTGCTGTCCTTGAGTATCGACCATTGAATTTGCCTTTGAGTTGAAGAAAATTTCTATTGAGGAACAGAAGAATATCTAAATCCAGAATGTAAACCATCAAAGCTCATAAAGAGACGACTCGAATCTGTAACATTTCACACCAAAATGGGTAAATACTTTCTTTGTTTATCATTTTTAAAAATTCCTTTTAAAACCAAAGATCTCTGAAGAGATCTAAATATTTTATGTTAATTGTGTTTCTAAGTCACTTTAAAGGCAGTAGAAGAAAAATCTGTTAACATTTTATGTTATGATTCGGTAAAAAGAGAACTATTCCTTTGGGTGAATAGTTTCAGGCTTGATTCAACTGTAAATCAGTTATATAATGTTTGGGTGATGTTTGTAAGTGGCGTTATCACATACTGCTAAGGCAATGTGTGTGTGTGTGTGTATGTGTGTGTGTATGTGTGTGTGTGTGTATGTGTGTGTGTATGTATGTGTGTGTGTGTATGTGTGTGTATGTGTGTGTGTGTATGTGTGTGTATGTGTGTATATGTGTGTGTGTATATGTGTGTATGTGTGTGTGTGTGTATGTGTGTGTGTGTGTATGTGTGTGTGTATGTGTCTGCGTATGTGTGTGTATATGTGTGTGTGTGTGTGTGCCTGCGTGTGTGTGTGTGTATGTGTGTGTGTGTGTGCCTGCGTGTGTGTGTGTGTATGTGTATGTGTGTGTGTATGTGTGTGTATGTGTGTGTTTATGTGTGTGTGTATATGTGCATGCGCGTGTATCTGTATGTGTGTGTGTGTATGTGTGTGTGCATGTGTGTGTGTGTGCATGCGTGTGTGTCTTTATGTATGTGTGTGTGTGTGTGCATGCGCGTGTCTGTATGTGTGTGTGTGTGTGCATGCGCGTGTCTGTATGTGTGTGTGTGTGTGCATGCGCGTGTGTGTATGTGTATGTGCATGCGCGTGTGTCTGTATGTGTGTGTGTGCATGCACGTGTGTGTCTGTATGTGTGTGTGTGTGTGTGTGTGCATGCGCGTGTGTCTGTATGTGTGTGTGCATGCGCGTGTGCTTGGGAAGCTCTGTATTACTGACAACACAGTAGCGTTCCAAGTACTGATACACATCAGCTACACTCTCACTATGACACACCAGTCAAGTCTACCCACATTGCTTACTGCTTCATTACGAGGTCAGTGGAGAAAAGGTGAGAGGGCGACGCCCACTAAAACCAGCACATCAGGAATTCAAGGTACGTGACTGCTCTTGTGTAAGACAAGCTTTAATGACTTACATTCAGGATTAATAGAATGTCTGATTGTAATAAATATGTTGGGATTATGCAAAAAGTCACAGAAGCCACAAAACCACAGCCATGTTTCTGGATTTTTTGCTTATATAAATATCTGCTTTTTAAATATCTGAGTCACAAAAACTGTTCTCAACCGTGGGAGATGATTTCTGTTAAAATATTTTATCTACATTAAGGATGAAGAGAAACTGGTAAAAACCAATCAGTCAATCAAACTGAAAATCAGTTGAAAGCTCTTTTATTTTTACATTGAAGTAAAACATAACCTTCTTTGAGCAATAGACAACACACACACACACACACACACACAAACACACACACAAACATACACACACACACACATACTGTACACACACACACACAAACACACACACACATACACACACACATACACACACACATACACACACACTCACACACACAAACACACACACACGTCACCGCTTGATCGAAATGAAAATAGCTGAATAAACAACATATAAAACCATGGAAATCACAACAATAAACATGCTTATGCACAAAGTAGGCTGCCGTTTAAATGAAAGACATGCATGTGAATTACAAAAGAGTCAAAGCGTCCATGTCCAAATGCATATGTGCAAAAAATGTCCACACTCTGCAGTGTTCTCATTTCCTCCATTCTCTCTTCCCATCCTCTTTAAATGAGGAAGATGATGTCATCAGCTACCATGACTTGGTTGTCGTCCTGCATTCGCGCGAGAGCAGCCTGAACCTCGGGCTTCCCGAACGGAGCAGAGCGGTCCTTGTTGATCTCTCCCATCAGAGCGTTCATGCCCACCGACTGAGCGTGTGCAGCGCGGAACACCTCCAGCAAGGCGGCTTTGAACTCCTTCAGCCTGCAAAACATACGACACGCTTCAGAGCCTGTGGCACATGAATAAATCTATAATGAAACATGAATAAAACATCTGACCAATCTGTCTAATCTACAGCTACTGGGACTGTTACTGTTTAAGATCCCTATTTTTGCCCAGTGAAATATACATTCTCTTTGTAAATGACCCACATGTACCTCAATGGAGATAATTTACCAATTACACACGATTTGTTGATTTTTTTATTTATTTTATTGCTGCCCTCTAACGTCATCGTGCTTTGCACCCACCTATCTGCTGTTAGCTCTGTATGGCCGTTTTGCTGGGGCGTCTCCATGGGCTCCTCACTAGGTCTTGCAGGAGCCGGAGATTGGACTGAACACAAGAAAAATTATAAATAAGTAAAATAAAATTATAAATAAGTAAAATAAAAATACATTGTACTATACAAAGTATAAAGTACAAAGTAAAATACAAAGTATTATTTTCTTCTTTAGCCATGAAGCCACTGTGAATATAGCTGATAAGGAAGTGGTGTAACTCTGCTCACTCTGAGGTACTTCTGCCTCGGTGGTGAAGTCATAAGGGTCGTACGGTTCGCTGCTCTGTGACGGCCTGCGCTCAGTCGAACGCCGCCTCCTAGAGGACAGAAAAGCACTTAACAATTAACACTGCAAATCGAGGATAAAAAGATGGCTTCATCTTAACAGATTAAACTTTATGTGTACGAACCTCTTCCTTTGTTGTTTGGGCGTGCCTTGATCTTCCTCCTCCTCGTCTTCTTCATCGTCAGAGTCCGCATCACGCTCTCCGTGCCTACGCTTCTTCTCCTTCTCAAGAACCTAGAGGATGAAAGGGAACGATTATGAGATTACGAGCTAACAACACTGTTACAGACCTTCACACACACACACACACACATATATATATATATATATATATATAGGAATAAATGTATAGACTTCTGACGGCGCGTATAATAAGCTTTCTTTCACAAATAAGGTAGAGATAACGATCGAAAAACAACAGCGATAAAACAGATCTCAAGCAACACCTAAAGACCTCTGAAAACCTGAACCCTGTGATAGTTAGAGATATAATGCTTTCTAACTGGTACATACATAATGGTGTGTGCAGGAGGAAGAGGAAGAGGAAGAAGAGCTGACCTTTTTAAAGTAGGCAAACTGAACTAGCTCCACAGCCACCTCCGTGTCCACGAGCTCCACAGATTTGCTCATGCGAGCCTTGGCGTGTGCCGTGGCCAGGCGGATCAGAGTCTCCAGAGTCCTGACTGTCACCGGGGAGGTCTGGCAGAGGGATAAATTGCCACTTAATCACTGTTGTTGAGTTCCTATTTATTTACAGTATACAGGAAACATGTAGGGGGGCACGGTGGCTTAGTGGTTAGCATGTTCGCCTCACACCTCCAGGGTTGGGGGTTCGATTCCCACCTCCACCTTGTGTGTGTGGAGTTTGCATGTTCTCCCCGTGCCTCGGGGGTTTCCTCCGGGTACTCCGGTTTCCTCCCCCGGTCCAAAGACATGCATGGTAGGTTGATTGACATCTCTGGAAAATTGTCCGTAGTGTGTGATTGCATGAGTGAATGAGAGTGTGTGTGTGTGCCCTGTGATGGGTTGGCACTCCGTCCAGGGTGTATCCTGCCTTGATGCCCGATGACACCTGAGATGACCCGAGGTAGTTCGGATAAGCGGTACAAGATGAGTGAGTGAGAGAGGAAACATTTAAGAAAAGAGCGAGAGAATGTGTGCTTTCCTCACCCGGGCGATATCCGAGCCCATCTGCTCCTGGTTCCGCAGTCGTGTGTATTCCTCTGCGATGTGATTGGACGCTTCTTGGGTCAATACTGGATTGATCACCTTGGCAACGTGAATGTACTTCCTCATGAACTCTTTGCTCAGCACTCGATCCCTTGAAACAAAAAACAAACAAACAAACAAAAACACCCAGATGTCCTGTTTATCACCACACCTCTTCTTTTGAACCTTATCATTTAAACGCTTTATGTAATTTAGTCAACTTGTTAAACAGGTCTCAATGCTGGGTTTAACTGATTCCGGCAGAGTTTACCTCTGTCTCCGGTTGCCATGGAGAAGTTGGTTATGTTTCTCATACACCTGAAGCTCCTCCTCGTCTTCCTGCACCACATCGGGGTCCTCGGTGGCCAACACATCCACCGTACCACCCAGAGCCATCGCTGGAAGACAATGAGGGGATTGGCGGTGGGTTCAGTGAGTAACAATTTAGTCTTAACTTGAAATTAGACAAAAAAAACATCTCATTTCAAACAGTTCAAAACAAGTTTGAACCCAAAGTCATTTAATATTCTGAACACCTGATCCTTCTTGCTCGCGAGGATCCCGGTAGCGGTGCATACGCAGAACGTGGTCCGAAATCTCACGATCGTGCTCGGGGTCCATCTGATCCAACATGATGAACAGCAAATCGAAACGAGACAAAAGAGAGTCCTGCAGCCCGATGTTCTCCATGGGGGTTTTATACTGATCGTACTGAGAGAGAAAGAGCGAGAGAAAAGGACGTTATGTTGTGTGTACATCAGCGGTTAGTGGTTAATCATGCCAGTCATTTGCATGAAGCACTCACCCGACCGTATACAGGGTTGGCTGCTGCCAGGACGCTACAGCGGGCGTTCAGACGAGCATGAATCCCCGCCTTGGCGATGGTGACACGCCCCTGCTCCATGACTTCGTGGATCGCGGTTCGGTCCATGTCAGACATTTTGTCGAATTCGTCAATGCAGACCACGCCTCGATCAGCCAGCACCATGGCACCAGCCTCCAGCCGCCGCTCACCTACAGGACGGAGCAGAAGCTCAGAGTCAGACGTCTACACTGATGTCGTCTCTAATTACAGCTCTGCTTTACTGTAATAACATCAGTTTCCCAACAGGACCAATCATTTATCATCCTTTACAGTCTTTTACTAAAGCTGAAACAAGCTTTATTTTATTCTTTTTTTTTTATGAATAATGTGCAAAAGAGACAAAGTAAACAACACAAAATTTTAAACACAATGTTAGTGTTTTGCCTTTATACATGGTCAAAGATCTGCTAACACCTGACCATCGCACTCGTATAGACCTTCTCCTGTCGGCAGGAGGCTCACAACTATATATAATGGAACTAAAGAGACTCAGACAGTGTTTCAGTGTGACAATGTCCCTGTGCACAAAGCACAGAGCTCCATGAAGACATGGTGTGTTAATGTTGGAGTGGAAGAACTCGAGTGTCCTGCACAGAGCCCTGACTCTGACTCAACCCCACTGAACACCTTTGTGATGAACTGGAACACTGACTGAACCCCAGACCTCCTCACTCTTACATCATCAGTGTCTGATCTCACTAATGCTCTTGTAGCTGAATGATCACTAATCCCCACACACACTCCAACATCAGTGTCTGATCTCACTAATGCTCCTGTTGCTGAATGATCACTAATCCCCACACACACTCCAACATCAGTGTCTGATCTCACTAATGCTCCTGTAGCTGAATGATCACTAATCCCCACAGACACACTCCAACATCAGTGTCTGATCTCACTAATGCTCCTGTAGCTGAATGATCACTAATCCCCACACACACACTCCAACATCAGTGTCTGATCTCACTAATGCTCTTGTAGCTGAATGATCACTAATCCCCACACACACACTCCAACATCAGTGTCTGATCTCACTAATGCTCTTGTAGCTGAATGATCACTAATCCCCACAGACACACTCCAACATCAGTGTCTGATCTCACTAATGCTCCTGTTGCTGAATGATCACTAATCCCCACACACACACTCCAACATCAGTGTCTGATCTCACTAATGCTCTTGTAGCTGAATGATCACTAATCCCCACACACACACTCCAACATCAGTGTCTGATCTCACTAATGCTCTTGTAGCTGAATGATCACTAATCCCCACAGACACACTCCAACATCAGTGTCTGATCTCACTAATGCTCCTGTTGCTGAATGATCACTAATCCCCACACACACTCCAACATCAGTGTCTGATCTCACTAATGCTCCTGTAGCTGAATGATCACTAATCCCCACACACACTCCAACATCAGTGTCTGATCTCACTAATGCTCTTGTAGCTGAATGATCACTAATCCCCACACACACACTCCAACATCAGTGTCTGATCTCACTAATGCTCCTGTAGCTGAATGATCACTAATCCCCACAGACACTCCAACATCAGTGTCTGATCTCACTAATGCTCTTGTAGCTGAATGATCACTAATCCCCACACACACACTCCAACATCTAGTGTCTGATCTCACTAATGCTCCTGTAGCTGAATGATCACTAATCCCCACACACACTCCAACATCAGTGTCTGATCTCACTAATGCTCCTGTAGCTGAATCATCACTAATCCCCACAGACACACTCCAACATCAGTGTCTGATCTCACTAATGCTCTTGTAGCTGAATGATCACTAATCCCCACACACACACTCCAACATCTAGTGTCTGATCTCACTAATGCTCCTGTAGCTGAATGATCACTAATCCCCACACACACTCCAACATCAGTGTCTGATCTCACTAATGCTCCTGTAGCTGAATCATCACTAATCCCCACAGACACACTCCAACATCAGTGTCTGATCTCACTAATGCTCTTGTAGCTGAATGATCACTAATCCCCACACACACACTCCAACATCAGTGTCTGATCTCACTAATGCTCCTGTAGCTGAATGATCACTAATCCCCACACACACACACCAACATCTAGCGCAAAGCTTTCACATTTTTTTGCCCATATCGTTCATATTCATAAGAAATCTGTCATTTTTTAATGCAGATCCCATGGAGTGATTAACGTTTACTCACCAGCCACTTTACTAGGAATATACAGACAACTGAACATTTATGTGATTATTTAAAGCAGCCAATTATGTAGAAGAAGCACAAAACATAAACTCATGCAGATGCAGGTCCACCGTTTTAGTTAACGCTCACGCCGCAGTACCTGTCTCTTGGTCGGTGGTGACGGCTGCAGTGAGACCGACACCCGACGAGCCGCGACCCGTGGTGGGAATAGCACGGGGTGCTGTATGTAGCACGTAGCGCAGTAGCTGTGACTTCGCAACAGAGGGATCGCCTGGCAAAGGAAACAGAACCCTTATTTTAATCTCAGGTTTAGAAATACATGTTTCTGTGAAATGTATTGATTCGTTTGCGATACAAACCTATAAGGAGGACGTTGATGTCCCCACGGAGGCGTGATCCATTTTCTAGAACCTTCTCTACTCCACCAAGCAGCATACACAGTATGGCCTTCTTGATGTACTCATGACCGTGAATACTGGGAGCCAAAGAGCGAGCCAACTGGTCAAACACATTCTGTGCAGAAACATACATTAGTGCTGTATGAGTTATTGAGAGGACACGATCTCCGACCCACACACAATCATACATCAGTGCGAAATGCTGTAATGTTTACGTCCTCACCTTGGTGCGAGATTTGCTGAAGTTTTTGATCTTTGCCACGTCGTCGGCTGAGAAGTACGGAGTGACCTCTTTGCTCATCTGCTTCACTTGGCAAGCTATCATAATGGTCCTAAATGTAGGAGCAACAAAGGGAGAACTGAGGGACTGCATCTATTAATAATAACTGTAGTAAAATCAGTCTTAACTGTAGAACTAGCTGTTACTCCACTCAGTGTTACAGTCATGTTCCAAATCGAATAAATATCGAATTATATAAAAGTGCTTGTTGTACCTGAAGGTACCCGAGGTGAAGCCTCCCTTCTTGCCCGGCAGACAGCGGTAGGTGCCGATGATCTGCACACGATCTCCTGGCTTGGCAGCGTCCACCAAGTCGTTGTCCAGGATGATGTCCACCGAGCGAGGCAGCTGGCCAGCCGGAGCCTTCTCAGGCATCTCCTGTACTGTGATAGTCTGATGGTCTTTATAGATAGACAGACCAAACTCTGTCTCCAGGGGGTTGTTCTCTTCATCCTGGAAAGAAAATCAAAGTGCATATGTGTGGAATAGATGCACTTTAGTAGCCATTTTCACCTCAAGTTAAATATATCAAATGTAACAGGTGTAGACACATAAGCAGTACCTTAGTCGGGTAGATGGCGCTGGAAGGGAAGGCATCCAGTGAGGTCATGTCTGTGTATTTGCGCTCTAATGTCTTCTTGGTTGCTGGGCAATAATGGACACTTCGTACTACCTTGGGGCGCACAAGAGAGCCTAGAATAGAAAGGACAAAACATTTTGCTTTTTTTCTGTAATATCACTGTTATAACATGTTTAACCTTGTTTATAACAAACTGTGACGTACATTTGGTAACGATGCCCTCCACACACACCATGGAGCCCAGCAGGCGGGAGGTGAGGGTACGAGGAGTGACGTGTCTGCTCCCGAAGCTGCCCTCCAGTCCGATGAAAAACTCCTCAAACTGCTTGGCGTATGTGGCATCAACAGACGCAACCAAATCCTTCAAGGCACGCTGGAAAGCCAGGAGCTCGTTGAACGCGTTGCTCAACAGTCTGTAAACAGAGGACTGTTATAAACCGCTGAACTCTTAGCTTCTTTAGTGTTTTTACCTTAAAGCATATCCTTCACTAAATGCATTAAAACTAGGTTTGTAGCTTGTAATCACATCGTTATACAAGTGAGAACTGATGGATTCATAATACGGCTAAAACACGTAATGCATAACATTTTCTGTTCTTCTTATTATTAAAGTCAGGGACCATATGGTGCTTTCACACCATACTCTTACATAGACTGGAAAACTGGGTAGGGCTTTCTGGGATGGTCCTCAAATGGTTTAAATCATACCTAAAAGGGAGAGGTTACTATGTGAACATAGGTAACCATAAATCTGAGTGGACATCCATGACATGTGGAGTCCCACAGGGCTCAATTCTTGCACCGCTTCTCTTTAATTTGTATTTGCTCCCAATTGGTCAAATAATGAAAAAGAACCAAATTGCTTACCACAGCTATGCAGATGACACCCAGATTTACTTATCCCTGTCCCCTAATGACTACAGCCCCATTGACTCTCTAAGTAAATGCATTCATGAAATTAACAGTTGGATGCGTCAAAACTTCCTCCAGTTAAACAAAGACAAAACCGAAGTCATTGTATTCGGAAATATAGATGAAACTCTCAAGGTTAACACACACCTTGACTCTAGGGGTCTAAAGACACAAAATAAAGTCAGAAATCTTGGTGTAATTTTAGAGTCTGACTTTAATTTCAGTAGTCATGTGAAAGCGATAAGCAAATCAGCTTACTACCATCTCAGAAATATACTGTAGCCAGAATTAGATGTTTTGTCTCAAGACAGGACTTTGAGAAACTTGTTCATGCTTTCATCACCAGCAGGGTGGATTATTGCAATGGACTCCTTACTGGGATCCCCAAAAAAACCATTAGAGAGCTGCAGCTCATACAGAACGCTGCTGCCAGAATTCTGACCAGAACCAAAAAAATCTGAGCACATCACTCCAGTCCTCAGGTCCTTACACTGGCTTCCAGTTACATTTAGAATAGATTTTAAAGTATTGTTACTCGTTTATAAATCACTTCATGACTTAGGACCGAAATACATTACAGATATACTAATTAAATATAAACCAAGCAGAATATTCAGATCATTAGGATCAGGTCAGTTAGAGATACCGAGGGTTCACTCAAAACAAGGTGCGTCAGCATTTAGTTATTACGCCACCTATAGCTGGAATCAGCTTCCAGAAGAGATCAGATGTGCTTCAACAGTAGACACTTTTAAATCAAGATTAAAAACACATCTGTTTAACTCTGTATTTACTAAATGATCACTGTGCTGCTTCACACTGACTGCACTTTTTATCCTAATCACTTTTACTCCTGTTTTATTCTTTTTAACATATTTTAAACTGTTTTTATTGAAATCACATTTATTTTCTTTAATTGTTCTTTGTTTTTATTATGATTTTATCGTATGTCTCTTATTTTTACATACATATATATTTTTTTTTCTCTCTTATAAACTGTTTTCTAATTTCTATGTAAAGCACTTTGAATGACCTCTGTGTATGAAATGTGCTATACAAATAAACTTGCCTTGCCTTGCCTTTAGTCAAACAATACTGGCCTTAGCAACAACACACACACACATACACACACACACACACAGACACAGAGTTTATCTCTAGATTTGACAGCTTTTTTTAATCCCGTTTATCAATTTTATTTAGAAAAAGCCAAAAAATACCCCGTAATAGTGCTACTTTTTAAACACACTTTAGAGACCTGAGAGTTAAGTTATGAGTTAAGAGTCGACTCAGTGTCTAAACCCTGACTGAGTTAGCCTCGTGCCACCCACTGACCAATCACTGATCGCCATTGTTCACGACAACCAATCACCATTCACCCCTAATCCCAATGACCAATCAATGATCTTAATTTTTTTTTGGTCCCACCCTGTTGTTATATTTCCTCTCTGGATATGAATATAAGTAATAAAAAAAGTGAAGGATTATCGGTTCCTTGTTTATGTTCCTGATATATAAGATGAAGTTTTCATACACGAAATAAAGTCTACCTCTGATAACACAATATTATATTATATTTTATAATATATTATATTATATAGTAAAAAATATAATTATATATATTATATAATAAAATAGAGTATAATATATAATATAATATAATATTATATAATATTAGATTGAATAATATTTAAATTAATAGGATATTTAAATATTCATAACGTTGCGCGTGACGTCACGGGCGACGTTGTCCGCCGTTGATGAATATTTAAATATCCTAATAACCGAATAAATGGAAGGAAAATATTTCTGAAGACACTCAGAGTATAATATAATATAACATAATATAATATGATATAATATAATATTTTACTCTGAGTGTCTTCAGAAATATTTTCCTTTTATTTAATCAGTTATTAGGATATTTAAATATTCATCACGGCGTACAACGTCGCCCGTGACGTCACGCGCAACGTTGCGTGCTATAAAAAAAAGAAAGACAAGGGAAAAGGAAAGTTAAACTTACTTAGCAGCGCGAGCTTCATTGCGGCGCCGCAGGTCGTTAATGTTGACGATGAGACGGAATTTATTCTCACTGATCATGTCCCGGACTTTACTCTGATAGATCCCCTGATCCTGCTGTAATAATAATAATAAAAAAAAGTCTTATTATGCCCATTATTGTGCACACACACACACAGCAGTGTACACAGTAAACAGGAAGGGGAAAAAGAGCGCACGTGCACAAATATTCTACCTAGGAACACTTTCACCAGTTCACAGTGAGATTTAATCAACAACTAAAATTCATATGCGATGAGAGACAAAGAGACAAAGCCTGGCAAAACAATGTCCTCCGTCTGTGAGACACCGCATAGAGAAAGAACAAAGGTGTGGTAGAAATACTTACATCATCATCGAGGAAATCCAGGTAATCTCTCTGAGCTTCTCTCATCTCATGATCATCCACAACTTCCGCAGCCATTTTATACCAAATGTAATAATAATAATAATAATAAAAGCAATAACGCACAGAGACCCCAGATGACTATCCTACTGCCTCGTGCAGAATGTGGAACTTTTTCGCGCCACACGGAGCTCTGACGATGCACCGCTCTATGTTCTGATTGGTCAAAACTCCGTCGACTCATTTTAATATTCAAAGTGCTGGGTCTGGTGTCCAATGAGATCAGCGCTATACTTGTCCCCGCCTTTCAGGATTTCCCGCGAAAAGTTGATAATGCTGCGCATGCGCCAAAAGACCTTTGTGTTGTGCAGGCTTCATGAACCATAACAGTTACAAGTTGGACAAATAACACGTTAGCGTTAAAATATCTTCTTTATCATTTACCTTGTATAACACTTGCACTTGTAACACTTGTATCATATACAAGGTATAAAAGTGTTATACAAGGTAAATGATACAAGTGTTACAAGTGCAAATGTTATACAAGGTAAATGATAAAGAAGATATGTTAACGTTAACGTGTTATTTGTTCAACTTGTAACTGTTATGGTTCATGAAGCCTGCACAACACAAAGCCAAATGTAAGCCAAAAGAATGTGGACCATCATAGCTATATATGTTAAATACACATTTAACTGTACAAGTAGTAATTACAAATCTCAGGATTTAACGTGCAGTGAAATTATGTTTGTACCTCATAACTACGTAGTTATAACTATGGATGAAGGCAAAGTAAATAAAAACTATTGATAAACAACATTTTGCATTACAGTGAATTGCTGTAGGGGGGCACGGTGGCTTAGTGGTTAGCACGTTTGCCTCACACCTCCAGGGTTGGGGGTTCGATTCCCGCCTCTACCTTGTGTGTGTGTGGAGTTTGCATGTTCTCCCCGTGCCTCGGGGGTTTCCTCCGGGTACTCCGGTTTCCTCCCCCGGTCCAAAGACATGCATGGTAGGTTGATTGGCATTTCTGCAAAATTGTCCGTAGTGTGTGATTGCGTGAGTGTATGAGAGTGTGTGTGCCCTGTGATGGGTTGGCACTCCGTCCAGGGTGTATCCTGCCTTGATGCCCGATGACGCCTGAGATAGGTACAGGCTCCCCGTGACCCGAGGTAGTTCGGATAAGCGGTAGAAAATGAATGAATGAATGAATGAACTTTACTTTTACTTCGTTAGATTTGCCGGTTACTCAGTTACTGTCAAACAATAATAAATATGAGAGGCAGATCATCTGTGGCCCTTAAGTATAGTATATGTTTTCATTCCGAGATGTCAAAAAGAATAGTTTCGGTCATGGAAGTTCTGAGGTTTGAGAGATTTAAAGTAGAAAGTATCACACTGATTAGATTAGATTAGATTAGATCAAATTCAACTTTATTGTCATTGCACATGTACAAGTACAAGGCAACGAAATGCAGTTTAGGTCTAACCAGAGTGCAATAGTAGCAAGTGCAGGATATACAGTTTGTACAAGATTTAAATAAGTTAAGTAAGTGGTAATATGGAGTGATTTACAGTTGTGTGTGTACCATGAACAAATATACAGATCTACATAAGATATGTGCTGTAACAAAATATATGGTTATTACTATAAACAGTAATTTACAGATATGTATGTTCTATGAATATAATATACAACTGGTAGACACGGGCAAGAGAATGGTGTCACAATTTATTGTGTTCAGCTGCACAGCAGGACCCAACACTTCGCATATAGCATGAGAGATGAAGGGCCACGATCATTGATTACATTTACATTTACATTTATGTCATTTAGCAGACACCCTTATCCAGAGTGACTTACAACTGAGCAACTGAGGGTTAAGGGCCTTGCTCAGGGGCCCAGCAGTGGCAGCTTGGTGGACCTGGGGTTCGAACCCATGACCTTCCGATCAGTAGCCCAACACCTTTAACCACTGAGCTACCACATCCCCATCCCCCACATCTGCGCTACCACATCCCCATCCCCCACCCCCCCACCCCCCACATCAAGATTTTATAGACAGAACTCAAGTAAAGAAGATATGTAAAAGCAAAACATCATCAATCATTGGCTCAAAATCACCGCATGCTCATCTCCTGATCAAGCTAATCTGGACCGGGCCAAGGTCTGCTAGAAGGCCTACTAGAAGATTTACTGGACGTTGTTTCTGCCTAATTCCCGACAACTCGTCTCCAGTCCCTACTGCCCTTGTCATAATCTTAAGGAGACAACTGCTGACAATGTCAGTCTCTGGTCACTACAGATACTAGGTGAAAGCGTAGAAGGACAAGGCCTTATAAACATCTTTAGATTAGAAATTTTCCACCACATTTCATAATGCGATGCTTGCTGTGTGCACCAAAACGAACTGAAATCGCAGCGTACAAGAATTCCAACTCCATAAATTGAACAGCATACCGTGACGTCTTGCATTTGATCACAAATCCGGACAACTCACTAAAGTGTAAAACGTACGTGCAAAATAAAAAGGGGATTGTATTTTATTCGAGACTGCACTGTAAATGTCTTGAGAGCCAATTACTACTGAAGTTCAACAGTAAAATTCTGTGAAGCTGATTGTTCAAGAAGGAAAATATGATGAAATATATAACATTCACACATAAACAAGTTCATACGCAAACATAATAATGAACACACACTCTGCACACACACACACACAACTTCTCCTTTGTTTTCTGTTAACGTGTTTAAATGCAGATGCTGACAAGTTTGAATGTGAAAATAAAGACAGAGTTAAGATTGTTTTGCAAATGACCTTCACTGGACTGAGATAGGCTACTTTCATTGAAACTATGTTTCATATAAGCAGAACAATGAGACTTTCAAGAACAGGTGTGTGAAAGCTCTCCGAGTAGAGTGAAATTCTGGGTTTCGCTTCATATCAAACAGAGCAGAAGTAAGTACTAACTAGATTTGTAAAGTTCGACGCGACAAACTTTGATGTTGGCTTTGACTTTTTGGAGGCGAGTGGACATAAGGATCAGTGAAACATTTGAAGGCAAGTGGAGACGAGCATGTGACGTCATCCGAATACTCTTGAGTTCCGAATACTTCATTGTTGTGAGTGTTTTGATATGTCACATGTCCATGTTGTAAAAAGTTTTTTGATTTTGCATATTTTGCATATTTTGGGGGTGGGACTGTGGGACAACCGGAAGGCCAGTCGGTACACCAATTTAAAAGTTTGTTCAGAGTATCACCCTAAAGGAGCTGGCCGAGTTTGGTGTAGATAGTTTGAAAGTTTGACGAGTTATAAACCTCCAAAGTTTATAATGGAAGTCTATGGGAAAAAAGGAGACCCGGTACCTGAAGTACTGGTACAATTTGAGACCCGGTACCTGAAGTACTGGTACTCAGATCTTAGAAAAGTAACAGCAACAAACTTCAGACCAGGTTCTACAACATATCCGAATTTGGTGCATGTGGCTCGAAAGCTCTAGGAGGAGATACTCATGATAAATTTTTGTCTAAGCTGAAATAGGAAAACAGAATGTTGGCTTCTACAAAGCTACATAATAAGCTACTTGAGTTACTTTTTTTACTCTTACTCAAGTAACTATTAAGATTGTTACTTTAACTTTTACTTGAGTAAATATTCCTAGATATACTTGTACTTTTACCCGAGTACGGATTTTGGATAAATCTCTACCCACCTCTGGATCTAGTAAAAAGCCTTCACAAAAGAATTACAGTGAGGTATATAAAATAACAGTATATAATCCAATGGGTGTGGGTGGCATTTATCATTTAGATAATTGTGACACTAATTTCAAACATACTGCATTTTCATTTGTCAGGGATGTGTATTTTAAATATGCATACTGTTATAAACATCGTCTAATCCCACAGGTCCTTTTTTTTTGTATACCTTATTGTAGCCGCCATCATGTCACATTCTGTATACTGTAGTGAATAGTAACTGTTTGTGTACGTATACTAGTGAAGTAGAAAAAGTCCATAGTAGTAGGTAAAGTTTGCAGTGTAACAGATTGTGTAAGCAGAGTTCTTCTGAGGCTGGAGTGAAACCAGTAGATATCCTGATAATCGAAAGATAAAAACTAATTTCCACGACACAGTCGCATACGATCTGCTAGAGCTCAGACAAGCAGGACACAAGTTTGGAATGCTTTTATTTCAGGTCATAGGGGTTTGGAAAAGTTCGTAAAATGAATGTTGAAAAAAAAACGTTCACCATGCTAATCTGTTAGCTAATGCTGTAATGGATATACTGTAAATAGCCTGAAATTTATATATATTCATATATATATATAATACATAAAATCTCTCTCTCTCTCTCTCTCTCTCTCTCTCTCTCTCTCTCTCTCTCTGTCTTTACTCTCTCTCTCTCTCTCTCTCCCTCTCTCTCTATATATATATATATATATATATATATATATATATATATATATATATATACACGTATATATATATATATATACAGTTGTGTTCAAAATTATTCAACCCCCAATGCTGTAAATGGTTTTAGGGAATTTAGTGTACATTTGTAATTGTATTCAGAATGAAATCCTACAAGGACTTCTTAAAGAACCATATGCAACTAAAATGACATCAATTAGTTTTGTAATACAGTAGTAAATGTTTCTTTTGTGAATTCTTCATTGACATAATTATTCAACCCCTTAAAGACTACCACTCTGAAGAACAGAGGTTCAATGAAGTGTTTTCAATCAGGTATTGAAAACACCTGTGGATATCAGGGAGCAGCAATAAAGCCTAATAAGCACCAATTAGGCAGCTTTAAAATGACTGTGATACTCAGCTCCTTCTAGACATTTACTGGTGTGGTTACAAACATGGTGAGGTCAAGAGAATGGTCCAGGAAGACAAGAGAACAGGTGATTACTCTTCACAGGAAGGGCAATGGCTATAAGAAGATTGCAAAGATGTTAAACATACCAAGAGACACCATAGGAAGCATCATTCGCAAATTCAAGGCAAAGGGCACTGTTGAAACGCTACCTGGTCGTGGCAGAAAGAAGATGCTGACTTCGACTGCTGTGCGCTACCTGAAGCGTAGAGTGGAGAAAAGTCCCCGTGTGACTGCTGAGGAACTGAGAAAAGATTTGTCAGATGTGGGTACTGAAGTTTCTGCTCAGACAATACGGCGCACCCTGCGTAATGAAGGCCTCCATGCCAGAACTCCCAGGCGCACCCCCTTGCTGTCCCCAAAGAATAAGAAGAGTCGACTGCAGTATGCCAAAAGTCATGTGGACAAACCACAGAAGTTTTGGGATAGTGTTCTGTGGACTGATGAAACAAAATTAGAACTGTTTGGGCCCATGGATCAACGCTATGTTTGGAGGAGGAAGAACAAGAAAAGAACACCTTGCCTACTGTGAAGCATGGCGGGGGGTCAATCATGCTTTGGGGCTGTTTTGCTTCTGCAGGTACTGGGAAGCTTCAGCGTGTGCAAGGTACCATGAATTCTCTTCAGTACCAGAAGATATTGGATGACAATGTGATGCAGTCCGTCACAAACCTGAGGCTTGGAAGACGTTGGACCTTTCAACAGGACAATGATCCCAAGCATACCTCCAAGTCCACTAGAGCATGGTTGCAGATTAAAGGCTGGAACATTTTGAAGTGGCCATCGCAGTCACCAGACTTAAATCCGATTGAGAACCTCTGGTGGGACTTAAAGAAAGCAGTTGCAGTGCGCAAGCCTAAGAATGTGACTGAACTGGAGGCTTTTGCCCATGATGAATGGGCGAAAATACCCGTAGATCGCTGCAAGACACTTGTGTCAAGCTATGCTTCACGTTTAAAAGCTGTTATAACTGTAAAAGGATGTTGTACTAAGTACTAAGATTGAATGTCACTTGGGGGTTGAATAAAACTGATAATGATGTGAGCTCAGAAAAGACATTTGTGGTTATTTCATTATAAATGTTATGTTATATTTGTCTGACCTACATGTGCCTCTTTGATTTAATTGTAAGCAGGATGACTGAATGATCATAATCAATGTCAAACCGACCAAAACAATCAATTTCAGTGGGGGTTGAATAATTTTGAACACAACTGTATATATATATATATATATATATATATATATATATATATATATATATATATATTTATTTATTTGCTTTTTATTTGCTGTTTTTTTTTCTATCTTTTTTTTTTTTTTTTTTTACATTCTAGCTCTTTCTCATTGTGTTTCCATGTAGACTCTCAGCTATTCAAAGGTTGTGAAACTTGTTACTCCTCCCAGCTTCTAAAACTCCGTGACTTGCAGCTCGCCTCACCAGTTTAGCTGTGGACACGTCTGAGGCTCAGTCCCTGCATCGTTACGGATTATGTGTGTACACTTACAAATACTGGACATTACCCAAAGAGGAAATCAGTTTCTTGTGTGTTAAACTGTCACAGAGTGAACGGTGGCTCTTCACCAGTAACAGCAAACACAGGTGAGGTCTTGAATCTGAGATATCAAAAATCAAACTTAGAAGCTAAAGTATTAAACGAATGCATTCAATACTTTATTTCTTTTGTTTGATTACATTTTTTTTGTCTTATTTAGTAGAAACCTTAAATCTACCTCAAAGTGAGATGTTTTAGTATTTATATTAAAGACTTTTGGTATTGCTTGAAATTTGGCTATATGACGAGTGTCTAAGAGTAAGTAAATAGCCTGTATATATAAATCTGATCAACAATAAAGTGTAAAGTGTAGTGTAATAAGAGTTAACCATTCAACCAATGAAACATGTCAAACAGCACTTAGGGCTAGATATTTCATGTCACAAAGAGACATCACCATTGTGCAAGCTAGGTGGGGCAACCAGGTAATGCCTGTTACCTACATAAGAACAGAAAGGAAGTGTGTGTTCATGCTGGTGTTATATGCTGCGAGTGTTTATGCACACTTCAGTTGTTTCTGCTTTACATGACAACTAAGTCATCCAAATAACAATACGCTAAAATCCATATATCTGCAAGCTTAAAAATATTTAAAGTAAATTCTTGAAATGTAACATGAATTTTTGCAAACACAGCCACAAATCAGTCTCTAATACGACACTTTATTTAAGCCGAATGTGGAAATGTTCTCTAGGTGTTTGGCCTTGACACACGCTGCAGGTGCATGCAGAGTTCTGACTAACATTTTGCTTTTCCTATAAATATTACCTACCCTCATACTTTCCTTCTCTCACTGCTACCTCTCTTGAGGAGAAATTTGATCATTGTTTTGACTTCTATTGACCCTGGTTTTTATTTTCTCTCCAGCTTATCACTATGTCGAGTGGAGTTTTAGGTCGTCTGAGCAGCTTGACATTAAACATTAAGCAGCTAGTCGGCCTGCTTCGGCTTTCCCCGTCTCTTCATTCCTTGCCGTCCCCTCAGGCCACCGTGGGAGCCACAAACGTGCCCGGTCTGTTCCGTGAGCCTTACATTCATTCAGGCTACCGTCCTATAGGCCAGCCATGGCATTGTTATGCTCTCAGCCTCTTTCAAAGCCACAACGAGTTGCTGAACGTCTGGTCACACCTTCTAGCAGTTCCTGTTGTGCTGCTGCGCTTTTGGCTCTTTGCTGCCACAGGAAGCCTGACTCTAGACGCTTCATCGCTGCCACTCTGCCTCTACCTCCTTTCGTCTCTGACCTACCTCACCTGCAGCACAGTAGCCCACTTACTTCAGTCTCACTCAGAGCTTTCACACTACTCTCTCTTCTTTCTGGATTATGTCGGCGTGGCTGTGTATCAGTACGGATCAGCGCTGGCTCATTATTTCTACTGCTCTGAGGAGGAGTGGAGGCAGAGCCTGGTGGGAGCATTGTTCCTGCCTGGGGCTGCACTACTGGGCTGGGTGTCATGTGCCAGCTGCTGCTTCGCCAAGTTGTACTATCGTCGTCCGTACCCTCTGCACAGGAAGATCTTCCAGATTGTACCCACTGGCATGGCGTACATTTTGGACATTAGCCCTGTGGCACTGCGGCTTGCTTCAAGACACTGCTGTGAGCCTGTGCTGGTGTTGCATGCCCTGCAAGTGGCCTTCTTCCTGTTGGCTGCCTTCTTCTTCTCGTGCCCAGTGCCTGAGCGCTTTTTTCCAGGGAAGTGTGATATTGTAGGTCAGGGGCACCAGATCTTTCATATCTTCCTGGTCATGTGCACCATGTGCCAGATGGAGGCAGTTTTTAAGGACTTCTCGGTGCAGAGGACCTCGATAATGAAGGTGCATGGAGAGTTCAGCATCTGGCTGGCAGCAGGCCTTTTCTTTATCCTGGTGTTGTGCAGTATGCTGACGGCGGCTCGAATGAGGCAGAATGTCCAAAGGCAACTGCAAAAAGAAAGAATGAAGAGCGAATAAAACTCAATTTGAGGGGGTTACCTCCAGTTCTGGAAGGCTTCCAAACTGTGCTGTTCTCTAACACACAGCAGATTCAGTGTACAAATCTGACACGAGAGAACATTTATAATGTGACACGCTTTTATTATAGGCAAAAATTTATTTCTGAGAACATAAAGTCTATTTTTGAGTGTTTTATTGTACTGGGAAAGTGTGAAATTTAGGCACACCATGAGTAAGAATATGCCTTGTGATAATCTGTTATAGAGAACAGATCTCTATCAGGCCATTCACTGCTCTTTGTTGTGTATTAGAAGGTGCTACCTGGTTTGAGAATGAATGGAACCATAGAACTCATGTTTTTAATGCCAACATGTGACACATCACCACATTTAACTGTGCAAGTACTCGATAATTACAAAACTCAGATCTGTGACTGAATAAGTTCTACATTTATATGGCCAAATGTATGTGAACACCTGACAATCACACCCTTATGTGCTTCTTCCCCAAACTGTTGCCACAAAGCTGGAAGCACGAAACTGTATAAAATGTCTTTGGCTGTAGCACCAAACCACTTGCATGCAAGCTCCACAAAGACAAGATGTATTAAGAGTGTCCTGCACAGAGCCCTGACTCTGACTCTGACTCAACCCCACTTTGAGTCTTCTTTGGGATGAATCAGAAAACCGACTGCACGTAAGACCTCCTCACTCAACATCAGTACCTGATCTCACTAATGCTCTTGTAGCTGAATGGTCACTAATCCCCACATCCAACATAACTCATATATGAGTGTGATGGTCAAGGATGCACATGTTATGTGGACTCACATAGGACCATAGTATATTGAAAATTGTTTTAAAGAGCTCCAATAATAACTGGTTTCCGTTTACATCATTTAATGCCGTTGTCTCACATATAGTCCAATTTCTGTATAATCTGTCGCTTAGCCGGGGACACGGTGGCTTAGTGGTTAGCATGTTCGCCTCACACCTCCAGGGTTGGGGGTTCGATTCGCCTTGTGTGTGTGGAGTTTGCATGTTCTCCCCGTGCCTCGGGGGTTTCCTCCGGGTACTCCGGTTTCCTCCCCCGGTCCAAAGACATGCATGGTAGGTTGATTGGCATCTCTGGAAAAATTGTCCGTAGTGTGTGATTGCGTGAGTGAATGAGAGTGTGTGTGTGTGCCCTGCGATGGGTTGGCACTCCATCCAGGGTGTATCCTGCCTTGATGCCCGATGACGCCTGAGATACGCACAGGCTCCCCGTGACCCGAGGTAGTTCGGATAAGCGGTAGAAAATGAATGAATGAATGTTGCTTAGCCACTGTTCCATGCATTATCCTAATATGGGCCTGGGTGGCCTATTTTCTGATAATCCTGTTCAGCCCAGACCCAATTACTCACCTAAATAGGACAAAGAAATAAATCTTGACTTGGCTTTAGTGCTATCAGGAGGAGGAATGTGTGAACAAAGAAGTCAGTTTTATTTTGTGAGACTGTTTTTTTTTTTGTACCAAAAAGCCGGTCAGAACGCTGGCCCAATAAATTACCAGATCAGATTAGTTAATCAGATTTGCCACAGAGCCTCAAGAATGTTCCCCTGCTCTCAGTACAAGGTCTTTACAGACGCAGGAAACATATCACATCAAAATATGTGTAAAAGTTTCGGTTCTACGTGTTTGTAAGTTTGTTTGTATTTCTAGTTATAATGTACTGTATTGAATGAAAAGGATTGTTATTACCTCAGCCAGTTGGTAAAGAAAGAAAGCTACAGTATATTAACTTTTCGGTTATAGTGTACTGTATTCTGTTTAAAAGATTGTTATTACCTCAGCCAAGTGGTAAAGAGAGACAGAAAGACGGTCATAATGTTCAGAGTATTGATGTTGAAGTAGGTTTTCAATTGTACTAATGAAGTGCTAATAAAGCTCAAAACCATCTCCACCGTGACGCCGAGATGAAACTGTAAACTCACAGCAATGCTTTAATTAAATAAAGTAGATCATTTTATGATATTAAATAGTCTCGAGTATTTCAGAATGAAACTCGTGTTGTTTTTACTTTTGTTGCACATTATTGGTGCTTACAATTACATTACACGGTCTATAAAAGTATGTAACAGTGATTGGTGGATTCTCAGAGAATCTCAGAAACACTGAAGCAAGAGACTAGTTACACACACACACACACACACACACACACGCACACACACACAAAAACACAGTGATCAATATTTAATTGAATACTTGCACGGTGACTTAGTGGTTAGCACGTTCACCTCACACCTCCAGGGTTGGGGGTTCGATTCCCACCTCCGCCTTGAGTGTGTGGAGTTTGCATGTTCTCCCCGTGCCTCGGGGGTTTCCTCCGGGTACTCCGGTTTCCTCCCCCGGTCCAAAGACATGCATGGTAGGTTGATTGGCATCTCTGGAAAATTGTCCGTAGTGTGTGATTGCGTGAGTGAATGAGAGTGTGTGTGTCCTGCGATGGGTTGGCACTCCGTCCAGGGTGTATCCTGTCTTGATGCCCGATGACGCCTGAGATAGGCACAGGCTCCCCGTGACCCAAGTTCGGATAAGCGGTAGAAAATGAATGAACTTGCTCTTATTATATACAAGTACACTAATTGGACAAAAGTATGTGGACACCTGAATAATACCCCCTCTTTAATTATTCCCCAAATCTGAAGCACACAATTGTATTTGTATGCTGTAGTATTATAATTTCCCGTCACTGGAACTAAGACACTCAGACACTGTTAAAGCATGACAATGCCCCTGTGCACAAAGCACAGAGCTCCATAAATACATCAACCCCACTGAACAGTTTTTTGTGATGAACTGGAACACTGACTGAACCCCAAACCTCCTCACTCTTACAGTGTCAGTGTCTGATCTCACTAATGCTCCTGTAACTGAATGATCACTAATCCCCACACACACACACTAACATCTGGTTGAAAGACTTCACAAAAGACTGGAACAATAAACACAGTGTGAAATACCAAATGAGGATGAGTTCCCTTCTGATTCCTCTCAAGGTTTCTTTTCTTCCTCATATTATCTCAGGAAGTTAATCCTTGCCACTCATGGCCCTTGAGCATTAGGGATAATTATTTGTTTAAGTTTCAAATTGTGTCATTTTTATTCCATGGATTATATTTCTGTAAAGCTGCTTTGAGGCACTCTCACTCACTCTCTCTCTCTCACTCATCTTCTACCGCTTATCCGAACTACCTCGGGTCACGGGGAGCCTGTGCCTATCTCAGGCGTCATCGGGCATCAAGGCAGGATACACCCATCGCAGGGCACACACACACTCTCATTCACTCACGCAATCACACACTACGGACAATTTTCCAGAGATGCCAATCAACCTACCATGCATGTCTTTGGACCGGGGGAGGAAACCGGAGTACCCGGAGGAAACCCCCGAGGCACGGGGAGAACATGCAAACTCCACACACACAAGGCGGAGGCGGGAATCCAACCCCCAACCCTGGAGGTGTGAGGCGAACGTGCTAACCACTAAGCCTGCTTTAAGACAATGCCCCTTAATATAAGTGCAATACAAATAAATGGAATCGAATTAAATAGAATTGAATACACCTGGAGTGGGATGTTCAACATTCACATACTGTATAGGAAAGCATGATACCATGCAATCATAATACTTTTCTTTCTATATACACTGTTTATTTACTTCCTCTTCTCAGGTCCACAACACTGGCATCGCTCTCAAAACTGAACACACAGTAAAGACCTTATTATAACTTATTATAAACAGTGCTGACACAAGGTATTAAATCCGGTTGAAAATTCATTTGATTCATTTGTCCCGAGTTTTGCAATTAGTAATTAATTTATACAAAGGAACGTAATCAAGATTTCACTCCATCCATCCTTTCATCCATATTTAAAATACTCTGCATTCATAATATCAGACCTTCAACCAAGAAAAAAAACACTGAGGCCCAAACGCAGCGAGTGACGTCAAACCAACATGGCGGCTCATGCAGGAAAAGTAAACAAAACAGTTGTGCTTACATTTAAACGAGCTCTCATTTACATTCATGCGTTTTCTTTCGATTAATCGATACAGACAGATTTATTCGCATGTTAAATCTATAACAGAGATTTCAGGAGGAAAATATACATCAGTCTTTATACATATATACATACAAAATATACATTCGTACTTTTTGGTTCGTTTTCTCGTGATCTCTTCATCAGAACAT
>NC_083462.1:32576361-32621361 GCF_030014155.1 Tachysurus vachellii | reverse complement strand
TTTAGAAAGAAAAGTCACAATGCTTACTTCCTCCATAACCTCGCCAACTTTAGCGCAACGGCGTGCTGCGTGTGACGTCATTGTTATTGTTCGTTTGCGCATGCGGGTCAGTTCGAAACAGCAGACAGTTCACACTGGTATCTGATATAGGCCACATTTTAAAAGGTAATGTGAACAGACAAACAAAAAAATCTGATCTGAGCAAAATATCCGAATTGAGCATTAAGACTCGCAGTGTGAACGCGACCTAAGACTACAATATCACAGAAGTATACACAATTTTAAAATCAAACAAACCGCATATTTACGTCTTATTAACATTTGTATTTTCAGTTAGATGATTTTAACTTTTTTATTTTTTTCAGTACTCTTAGGAAATGATCCCAGTTTACTCTGACATTATTTTAAGTGACTTTTTACGTCCTAACATTCCTCTTTATGCCTCTTTATACACCCGTTTAGGCAAAAATGACCCAGAGGATTAATTTCATTTCATGATTTTATAATGTGTAATAAGATATAGACATTTCAAAAGATTTAAACTCTTTAAAAACACCCCACGACATCTACTGTAATGACTCATTTTTTGTTGTGTTGTTTGTCAAGTGTGTAAGCATTGTATTTCTAGACATTCATTAAAGGTTACATTTCATCTAGTGAGACTCCAGAGTGTCCGGAGGAGAAAGAAAATCCCTCATCTCTCTCACTGAGCGTAAGTGAACTGTGCTGTAAATCCTGTGTTTATATAACACGGATAACAAAATATTAATGATATGGCCTTCATATAAAGTGTTATCACTACAGGTTAACCATATTAAAGCTAACATTAAAGGCCTTTTCTGATACACTATGTATCCAAAAGTATTTGCACCCCTGACCATCACACTCATATGTTGTTTTTCCTTAAAGTGCTTTGTATCCTGTAGCTTTACAATTTCCCTTCACAGGAATTAATTCATAATCACTGATCACCGTCACTCCCAACAACCAATCACTGATTGCATTTGTCCCTGTACGATGAAGCGTTAGAGTTTCCCTTCACTGGAACTGAGAGACTCAGACAGTGTTTCAGTGTGACAATGTCCCTGTGCACAAAGCACAGAGCTCCATGAAGACATGATGTGTTAAGGTTGGAGTGGAAGAACTCGAGTGTCCTGCACAGAGCCCTGACTCTGACTCAACCCCACTGAACACCTTTGTGATGAACTGGAACACCGACTGAACACCAGACCTCCTCACTCTTACACCATCAGTGTCTGATCTCACTAATGCTCTTGTAGCTGAATGATCACTAATCCCCACAGACACACACTCCAACATCAGTGTCTGATCTCACTAATGCTCCTGTAGCTGAATGATCACTAATCCCCACACACACACTCCAACATCAGTGTCTGATCTCACTAATGCTCCTGTAGCTGAATGATCACTAATCCCCACACACACACTCCAATATCAGGGTCTGATCTCACTAATGCTCTTGTAGCTGAATGATCACTAATCCCCACACACACTCCAACATCAGTGTCTGATCTCACTAATGCTCTTGTAGCTGAATGATCACTAATCCCCACACACACTCCAACATCAGTGTCTGATCTCACTAATGCTCTTGTAGCTGAATGACCACTAATCCCCACACACACACTCCAACATCAGTGTCTGATCTCACTAATCTTCCTATAGCTGAATGATCACTAATCCCCTCACACATTCCAACATCAGTGTCTGATCTCACGAATGCTCTTGTAGCTGAATGATCACTAATCCCCACACACACACTCCAACATCAGTGTCTGATCTCACTAATGCTCTTGTAGCTGAATGATCACTAATCCCCACACACTCCAACATCAGTGTCTGATCTCACTAATGCTCTTGTAGCTGAATGATCACTAATCCCCACACACACTCCAACATCAGTGTCTGATCTCACTAATGCTCTTGTAGCTGAATGATCACTAATCCCCACACACACTCCAACATCAGTGTCTGATCTCACTAATGCTCTTGTAGCTGAATGATCACTAATCCCCACACACACTCCAACATCAGTGTCTGATCTCACTAATGCTCTTGTAGCTGAATGATCACTAATCCCCCCCACACACACTCCAACATCAGTGTCTGATCTCACTAACGCTCTTGTAGCTGAATGATCACTAATCCCCACACACACACTCCAAAATCAGTGTCTGATCTCACTAATGCTCTTGTAGCTGATCACTAATCCCACACACACACACTCCAACACCAGTGTCTGATCTCACTAATGCTCCTGTAGCTGAATGATCACTAATCCCCACACACACACTCCAACATCAGTGTCTGATCTCACTAATGCTCCTGTAGCTGAATGATCACTAATCCCCACACACACACTCCAACATCAGGGTCTGATCTCACTAATGCTCTTGTAGCTGAATGATCACTAATCCCCACACACACTCCAACATCAGTGTCTGATCTCACTAATGCTCTTGTAGCTGAATGATCACTAATCCCCACACACACTCCAACATCAGTGTCTGATCTCACTAATGCTCTTGTAGCTGAATGACCACTAATCCCCACACACACACTCCAACATCAGTGTCTGATCTCACTAATGCTCCTATAGCTGAATGATCACTAATCCCCACACACACACACACACTCCAACATCAGTGTCTGATCTCACTAATGCTCCTGTAGCTGAATGATCACTAATCCCCACACACATTCCAACATCAGTGTCTGATCTCACGAATGCTCTTGTAGCTGAATGATCACTAATCCCCACAGACACACTCCAACATCAGTGTCTGATCTCACTAATGCTCTTGTAGCTGAATGATCACTAATCCCCACACACACACTCCAACATCAGTGTCTGATCTCACTAATGCTCTTGTAGCTGAATGATCACTAATCCCCACAGACACACTCCAACATCAGTGTCTGATCTCACTAATGCTCTTGTAGCTGAATGATCACTAATCCCACACACACACTCCAACACCAGTGTCTGATCTCACTAATGCTCTTGTAGCTGAATGATCACTAATCCCACACACACACTCCAACACCAGTGTCTGATCTCACTAATGCTCTTGTAGCTGAATGATCACTAATCCCCACACACACACTCCAACATCTAGTGGAAAAACTTCACGGTAGAGTGGAGCTCATTATAACAGGGGGAATAAATCTGGAATGAGATTCAACACACACACACACACACACACACACACACACACACACACACACACACACACACACACAGTACTGTTGTGATGGTCAGGCATCAAGATTATTTTAATAAAAAAAAAAGATTATTTAATTTGCTTCACAAATTTACTACAGAAGTGTGTGTTAAATTATTGCGTAATAAAAACAAATGTACAGTTTTGGCTGTAAAGGATTCTTATGTCCTTGAAACGACAAAATCAAGGCAGCCGTCTTCAACGTTGTGTTAAATTACTGCATAATTTAACAAATTTAAATTGGTCCTGAATAGAAAAGTCTAAAAGCCTAAACATGTTTGTTCATCTTTCTGCAGGTAAATCTAGAAGATCACTGGAGCACAAATAGAACCACAAGCAATGTGGATGGTATGTTTTACTAATTCAAATAAAGTTTACATTTAAATACCAACTTTAATGGCATTTTATTGTCATGACTTCCCAAGTAGAATTAGATGATAGCAAGTTGAATATCAAACAAATATTTATTATTCTAGGAGATTTATGTTCATAGGCGAAGATAAAAGAGTGAAGGAGAAAACAAACAACAGTAGTGCCCAAATGTTCCTCAGTAATCTGATAAAGATGCAAACGGTAGTGAATTAACGGTTTCTTTTATCCTCTTAAATTTCTGTCCATCTGGTCTGTAAAACGATAAAATCATTCATTCATTCATTTTCTACCGCTTATCTGAACTACCTCGGGTCACGGGGTGCCTGTGCCTATCTCAGGCGTCATCGGGCATCAAGGCAGGATACACCCTGGACGGAGTGCCAACCCATCACAGGGCACACACACACACACACACACACACTCATTCACTCACACAATCACACACTACGGACAATTTTTCCAGAGATGCCAATCAACCTACCATGCATGTCTTTGGACCGGGTGAGGAAACCAGAGTACCCGGAGGAAACCCCCGAGGCACGGGGAGAACATGCAAACTCCACACACACAAGGTGGAGGCGGGAATCGAACCCCCAACCCTGGAGGTGTGAGGAGAACGTGCTAACCACTAAGCCTAATAAACGTGTATTGATTTTGTGAAAGCAAATTTTTTCAGTTGAGGACAAATATTATACAATTCAGAAGGTTAATGAAGATAATAATGAAAATGAACAATAAACGTAGCTGCTGTAATGTCGAGTCCTTATTATTGATTCCAATGTTTGCTTAACAGCATTTAAAACAAATCCTATAAAAAGTTTACACCCCCCTCGACAAATAGAAGCAAATAGAGTAGAAGCAAATGTGATACGTTATAAATGAAACAGCTTGCATTTACATCAAGTTATCAATGATTTGATGTAAATTGGTCTTCGTTAATGGTGATCTCAGTAAACCAGGGTTTTTTTTGCTCTACAGCTAAATCGGACAGTTATTTCAGCCGGGAAACGACTCCCAGAATTCCAGACACCCCTGAATTCTCACTCAGATCCACAGGTTCAACGTCTCCAGAACTTCCTGCTCTGCCACCAATTCCACCACTCTTCTATTTCTCCGCAGTCCAACTGGAACCACCAATGGTGTCTGCTTCTTCTTCTTTTTATTCTTCTTCTTCAAGACAGCGATTAGAGACAGACAAATCCGTTTGGGAGTGTGTGACACCTCCACCTGAAGATATCAACAGCGTGTTTATGGAGACAGTCAGCGAGGAGCATCCGTATGAATGTATAGACAATGTAAGAGTCAGTGGACCTTCATCGTCATCTCCCTGTGATGAAGATGTGGAGGAGCGATGGGAGAACGGAAGTCCCTACCACACGGTGGCGGAATGGACAGATCCGATCGCTACTTATGACTTAGCTACGCCCCTTCCTGTGACAGACGGCAAAAAAGCAGAGGAGTTAAAATTTATTTTCCCGCCTCTCCCAGCCATCCATGATGAAAAAATGAACACAGACAGAACCGCCCTCTATGCAGAAGTGAACCTGAAAAACAAAAGTCGGAAAAGCACGGAAGAAGCTCCTGTTGTACAAGACACTGTGGTGTCGGATGAGGACGAAGCGCCGCCTCTTCCGATAAAAATATTCGACTAGCAAATAAAAACTGGACTTACTGTATGTTAATGTATGTTAATGTGTGAATATATCTGCAATAAATATAAACAAATCCTTTTCCCTTCTCAGAAATAATGTGATATAAATAACGCAATAAAAATTTATTCTATTATCTCCCGCGCTTTGCTTATGCAGAGATAACGACGACGTGAATAAAAGGAACACATATTAAAACCATTTCTAATCCCAAGATTTATTCAAGAAGGAAAAAATGGCTATTCAATGCCAGGCAAAAATTTAATTTGGGGAAGTCGTGGCCTAATTTTTAGAGAGTTTGACTCCTAACCCTAAGGTTATGGGTTCGAGTCTCGGGCCGACTGAGGTGCCCTTGAGCAAGGCACTGAACCCCCCCACTGCTCCCCGGGCACCACAGCATAAATGGCTGCCCACTGCTCCGGGTGTGTGTTCACGGTGTGTGTGTTCACTGCTGTGTGTGTGCACTTTGGATGGGTTAAACGCAGAGAACGAATTCTGAGTATGTGTCACCGTACTTAGCCGTATGTCACTTTTTTTTTAGCAACTAGCAACCCATACAAAATACTTAGAGATGAAAAAATAAAGGAAGTAGTATGCTCTAAGTTTGTCCTATGCTTTGATACCGTTTTTAAACGTTTAATGATGAAACTGCGTCAATCCTGATGCAGCAAAATTCTCTAAACCAAAACCTCTTGCCATTATTAATGAGGACCAACCACAGTGAATTCGATGAAAAGCATGACAGCTAAATAAATGCATAAAAAGATCATCAGTTGTCTCTTAAGCATCTTGTTCATTTCACATGTAATTGAGCAAAAAGGCTGCACGATAATAATGACGACGCTGAACATTATTAATGTTCAGGACGACCAAGATGTCACCCGTAATTGCACTGAGAAATGGCACATTAACTGAGTATCTGTTCTGTGTCCCAAACACTCACGTGACGTCTGGGACACGTCATAGATCACCTTCGGTGGACGATCACAGGGCTCAGAATGTCTTGTTACATTCTATGTATGAATCATAATAATTATTAATGTGTGTTGCTCATTCTCCATTTTGCTTTAAAGGCTTTTTACCTGCAAATCCACAATAAATTAATTGCACAATAATTTCCTGAGCTCCATTCAAGGTCAAGGTCAAGGTCTACCGCTTATCTACCTCGTGTCACAGGGAGCCTGTGCCTATCTCAGGCGTCATCGGGCATCAAGGCAGGATACACCCTGGACGGAGTGCCAACCCATTGCAGGGCACACACACACACACACTCTCATTCACTCACGCAATCACACACTACAGACAGTTTTCCAGAGATGCCAATCAACCTAGACATCATGCATGTCTTTGGACCGGGGGAGGAAACCGGAGTACCCGGAGGAAACCCCCAAGGCACGGGGAGAACATGCAAACTCCACACACACAAGGTGGAGGCGGGAATCGAACCCCCGACCCTGGAGGTGTGAGGCGAACGTGCTAACCACTAAGCCACCGTGCCCCCCAAGACAAGTTATGTTTTAATAATTGGTCTTTCAGTCTTTTATCTTCAGTAACTGCTTTAACTTGGTCAGAGTGGCGATGGAGCTGGAGAATATCCTGGGAACACTGGGCGTGAGGCAAAAGTACATCCTGTGCACCCTGAATGAGACACCATGAGCACCAAGCAGGCACACATTCACACACTCATACACACACTGTATAAGATAAGAGCACTAAAATGAACTCTTTAATTATTGGGACCAAATAACAGAATTCTTCTTGTCTGGTTGTGTTCAATATTGCATGTCTTTGTTATGTCACACTCCACAGTGGTTGTTTATATGAAGCTCATATGAAAGTAGAGGGAAATAAATTGATAGAAATGTTTTAAAAGTTTTGATGTTTCACATACGGACACCCCCTCGCCCAGAACGACTGACATTTTGTTTCATTTTTATACAACAAACCAGAAGCGGTTCTAGCCCTTTTTTAGGGTGGCTCCAGCCCCCCTGTATGTGATCTCAGCAGTTCTAGAGGTGGGGCCACAGGGGCCCTGGCCCCTGTGCTGAAATCTGATTGGCCCCTGATTCAATGAGAATGAGCAACCGGAGAATTTTTCACAACGATCACAGATGCAATTCCACCCCCAAACAATTGGCGGCACTCGAGCGTTTGAAAAAGGAATGACTGCTGAAATGTATTTGCACCGTACTGAATAAATTATTTTGTGTGCTTGAATGTACCCTGTACTTGGCCCCTGAATGTAACATGTGGCCCCTTAATGACCCCTGTTACAGAAAAATCCTAGAACCGCCACTGGATCTCAGCCACCCTAAAACTAAAAGTATAATTTATACTTTCAAAAATAAACAATAAAAATGACGTTAAAATGCAGGACGTGTCGTTGATGGGAAAGAAAATTATTTATTAGTCCCATAACTTTTGGCTTACTATGTAGTCATATAATATATAATATAAAACTCTTCTTGTTTTAAATTCTCACTGAGGGCTAAAACCCCCTAAAGATGAAACCCTAGATCCGCCCCGGGTCAGAGCAATTGAGGGCCCAAAAGTGGCAGTTTGCTGGATTCAAACTCAGAACCTTCTGCTAACTTTAACCACCAGGCTCATTTCTGCTCTCTGATTCTGAGATCCTATAAGTGCTTGTTCATTTCCTGCAGCAAATCCACCTACATGCATGTTTATGGGAAGTCGTCGTAACCCATGTGGGAAACCGCTGTGCCACTGTGCTGCCGGGTTTGATAAAAATAAAGTTTTAGTAGAAGCAGAAAAATCTGCTGAAAATCTTTTACTCATCTGTTTTATCCCACAGCTTTTACAGGGAGTAAAGAACAGACATGATCATTTCACTACAAGCGTCACTCCACACTCATTCTGTCGGGATATGAGTTATGTAGCAGCTACTCAGAGCTTCATACCAGTGTCTGATTGGTCAATTTCTGTTTAGGGGGAAACGTTTAGCAGCGGTTCATCTATTCAGACAACCTACTGAACAGCAAGCCTTAGAGCCGATTCAGCAATCAAGATTACACACACACTTGCTATAAAGAGTGGATTTTCAGTTGCATTTGACAAAAGGACACACAGGATGAAGAAAACCAAACAAAAAGCTCCCTTAAGTCTGCTCAGGAACTGAGGATGGTCTCCTCAACCCTGAGGTCAGCAAGTGATGTTCAAACAACATGGCTGCTAACAGCATAAACATTAAACAAACATTAATCATTTTAAATGAGTTATACTGTACAAGTATTTATTTTACATCAATCAATATACAGATACATACACAGTACTGTGCAAAGGTTTTAGACAGGTGTGAAGAAATGTTGTAAAGTAAGAATGCTTTCAAATACTTATATTTTTATTGTATATTTTTATCAATTCACAAAATGTCCATATCATAAATCAGTACTTGGTGTGACTCCCCTTTGGCTTCAAACCAGCATCAATTCTCACACTTACACACTTTGTACACTTGCACAAAGTCAGGGATTTTGTAGGATCAGAGTCAGGTGTATGATTAACCAATAATCCCAAGCAGGTGCTGATGATCATCAGTTTCATATGTAGGTTGAAACACAGTCATTAAATGAAACAGAAACAGCTGTGTAGGGGCTTAAAACTGCAGGAGGAACAGCCAGACGCTGCTACAGGTGACGTTGTGAAAGACATTTTCATATCACAGGTCATACACCATGGCAAGACTGAACACAGCAACAAGACACATGATAGTTCTACTGCATCAACATGGTCTCTTCCAGGCAAAGATGTCAAAGCAGACTGGGCATTCAAGATGTGTTGTTCAAGATATTTTGAAGATATTTTGAAGAAGGCAATGTTGAGGACAGTTTACGCAATGGTTGGCCAGGGAAACTTACAGTGGCCGGGAAGTGCAAAACAAATTAACAAATCAGAAAACAAATTAACAAATCAGAAAACACAACGACAAGTCAGACAACCCGGAAGAGGTTGGTATAGTTTGTAATTGGAACACGTACCGATCATTGGACAAGACACCTGTCACTCAAGGTATACATGAAGTTCAACAGTCTGCTGAAGGGAAAAGTTGGAATGGATGGATGGAATGGATTACTGTGGATTAATTCTGTTATTTTCTTATATTTAAACAGAGAACTTTACACATTACACATAAGATTCCATACCTGTATATCTTGAGTGACAGGTGTCTTGTCCAATGATCGGTAAGTTTCCATTCAAAAACGATACACTACCGTTTCTGGGTTGTCTGACTTGTCGTTGTGTTTTCGGATTTGTTAATTTGTTTTCAGATTTGTTCATTTGTTTTCGGATTTGTTCATTTGTTTTCAGATTTGTTCATTTGTTTTGGGATTTGTTAATGTGTTTTCGGATTTGTTCATTTGTTTTCAGATTTGTTAATGTGTTTTCGGATTTGTTAATGTGTTTTCGGATTTTTTTATGTGTTTTCGGATTTGTTAATTTGTTTTCGGATTTGTTCATTTGTTTTCAGATTTGTTCATTTGTTTTCAGATTTGTTAATGTGTTTTCGGATTTGTTAATTTGTTTTCAGATTTGTTAATTTGTTTTGGGATTTGTTAATGTGTTTTCGGATTTGTTCATTTGTTTTCAGATTTGTTAATTTGTTTTGGGATTTGTTAATTTGTTTTCGGATTTGTTAATTTGTTTTGGGATTTGTTAATTTGTTTTGGGATTTGTTAATGTCTTTTCGGATTTGTTAATTTGTTTTCGGATTTGTTAATGTGTTTTTGGATTTGTTAATTTGTTTTCGGATTTGTTAATTTGTTTTCGGATTTTTTAATTTGTTTTCGGATTTGTTAATGTGTTTTTGGATTTGTTAATTTGTTTTCGGATTTGTTAATTTGTTTTCGGATTTGTTAATTTGTTTTGGGATTTGTTAATGTCTTTTCGGATTTGTTAATTTGTTTTCGGATTTGTTAATGTGTTTTTGGATTTGTTAATTTGTTTTCGGATTTGTTAATTTGTTTTGCACTTCTCGGCCACCGTAGAAACTTAATACAGCAGATAAAAGATGCATCATGCTTTATTCTCTTCAACATGGGAAGATGTCCAGCAGTGCCATCATCAAAGAACTGGCGGAAACCAGTGGGACCCAGGTACACAACTATCTACTGTCCAGAGAAGTCTGACCAAAAAGCCCTACCTTAGATATGGAAACAAGTCTGAGACACAAATATGAAAAACATATAAACTGGGAAGCAGGTAAATGCTGCAGCAGGACACAGGTTGTCAGCTGGAGGGCTGGAGAATGGTAAAATAATGAGTGTCTGCAGGCAACAGTGAGTTAATGTGTCCTCAATGCTGAGAAATACAGGCAGATACGTATCCATCATGCAGTACCCTCAGGGAGGCATCTGATTGGGCCCAAATTTATTCTGCAGCAGGACAACAACCACAAACATGTCATTAAGACCGATCTTCGGTGTAGAGAAGAACAAAGAGTCCTGGAAGTGATGGTTTGGCCCCCACAGAGTCCTGATCTAAACATCATCAAGTCTTTCTTATATAAAGAGATGGAAATATTTGAGGCAGCCTACATCCACAAAAGATCTGTGGTTTGTTCTCCAAGATGTTTGGAACAACCTACCTGTCGAGTTCCACCTAGAAGAATGTATGCTTTTTACAGGCAGAACGGTCACACCATATATTGATTTGACTGGATTTCTTTTCTGTTTATTTACTTTCCATTGTGTTGACTGATAAATATATAACCGTTACCACTTCTAGTGAATGAGTGGCATGACTGAGAAGACCCAAGTGGAGGGATTGAGATGATTCATGGTTTATTTTTGACGAGAACGCAACAAAATATAAATAACAAGCCACATTAGATGTAACAGTTGAACTCATTCAAGACATAATCACATGACCATAAACAACAATACACCTTCCAGAATCCGCTCAGTGCTCCGGCAGGGTCTAGTCCCAATCTGACATCCGGCAGGGTCTAGTCCCAGCCCCCCCTGTAAAGTGCAGCTCCTGACGCACTTAAACCAAACCGAGTGGCTGTCTATGTGAGGTTCTAGGGATAAATGAGGACACCATGAAGCAGTAAGGGGGATGCAAGGAAATAGCAAGGCCCAGGGAGGGAGCAAAGAAAACGGTAAACAAACAAAGATTCCCTGTGGCGTGCATAAGCGAGCTTAGTTGATGATTCATGGTTGATAAAGTTTTAGTAGATGCTTTGGAGGTAGATGTTTTGGAACCAGATCTATTTGAGTAGAGTTTATAAATAAGAAATTTAGACAGCTGAGCGAAGCACTGCAGGCAACACTCTTTTTTCTAAATCCCAAATGGTCACCGAATAGCATTGTGAGTAATGTAATAACTTTGAAACCAAAGTGAAAATAGACCAATAAGTCAAGTCAGAACTTTAATTCCAGAGACTTACAAGTTCATAATTTGTTATTTCAAGCAAAACAGTGGAGTAACTGTGATGTATATTTCAAAATCCTGAAACTGAGCCGACCAGCCGAATGACTACCTCAGCCAAGCTTGGGGACAGAGCAACATCTGAAAGTGTGGGGATTGAGGGAAGCATCCTCCACATGGCAGGGTTCTGAGCGAAAATGTGGAACAGCATCCCCAGTTGAAAACAGATACGGAGCTACACTTCCGTTATAAACCAAGTCTATGACACATTCTTACTTTACAGCATTTTTTCTCACCTGCATAAACTTTTGACCAGTACTGTATCAGATGGATATATACGTCACAGTTAGCTGTTTTGCTTGAAATAACAAATTATGAACTTGGAAGTTTCTGGAATTAAAGTTCTGACATATTGGTTCTATTTTCACTTTGGTTTCAAAGTGATTACATTACTCACAATGCTATTCGGTGACCATTTGGGATTTAGAAAAAAAGAGTGTTGCCACAGTGCTTCACTCAGCTGTCTAAATTTCTTATTTATACACTCTACTCAAATAGATCTGTTTCGAAAGCATCTACTAAAACGTTATCCTAATACTTCCATTGACCAAATCATCTAAACTAACTGTCTCATCCACGTTTCTGCCATAAATCTAGCTCAGTGTTTGATGCCATTGTATTCTAAAACGCTGTAGCTGTTATTTTTGTTATTACTTATTACCTCTGCAATTTGCCTACAGAACCAACATGTCTGTAGATGACACAATTAACATGACCCTCCAATTCATTCTCCAGCACCTGGACTCCCCAGGAATCTATACCAAGTTCCTGAAGTACTCCCAGACCATCTTTGACTCCCAGACCATCAATACTAGTCCACCTAAAGATGCAATGTTTCTCCTCTACTATTCTACCCTGTTCACCAACAGCTGCACCTCCAGTCAAAAATCCATCAAAGTATTAAAGTTGCAGATGATATCACCCTCATTGGGCTTATCTCTGTAAGGAATTACAGACTACAGGAGGGAGACTGACCTGGTGCAGTCAGAACAACCTGGAGCTCAATGCTGTGAAAACAGTGGATATAGTCCACATGCCCCCATCATCCTGTGTGAATCATTATCATGCACATTAACTATTTAATAAAAAAAAGAGCACCAGCAGAAGAAGTTCAACCTACTGTACCAAAGACAATGAGGGTGCACTTCTACACCTCCATGATCGAGTCCATACTCACCTTCTCCATCACCACTTAGAATGCTGCTGCCATTGCCAAAGACAAACTAGACTCCATTAAGACTAAAACCTCGTGCCACAAAAACAGTTTCTTTCCATCCACAACTGGCCTCATCAACAATATCCAGGACCCACCATGGTCTCTTATCCGCCTCCTTGGTCATTAAGATATAAACCCACTTTGCTGTTACATACACACAACTCAGCCTGCTATACTATATACAAAAGGACGGTTAAATTTTCATCTGCATTGTATCTGAATTTGCATTCTCAATGAAATGCTTTGCACTGGTCAAATTTTGCACGTCCTGCACTATGTACACTTAATGTTTCTATTTTATTTTTCTTAGATGATTTAAAAATATTTTTGTTTATATTCTGAAAGTTTCTGTAGCTTATAATTTCTTTATATTTATGCTTCTTTGCTTCATTATTACTATTCCACGGTACACCCAGACAAATTCCTTGTACATGTAAATCCACGGTACTTGAACAATGTGACCAAAAGTTCTGTAACAGAATGACCCACATGTATTATTGATTATATGTTCACACAAACTTGTTATAAGAGGTAATAACAAGTAATGTTCATTCATTCATTTTCTACCACTTGTCCGAACTACCTCAGGTCACGGGGAGCCTGTGACTTGTGCACAGGGGCATTGTCATGCTTTAACAGTGTCTGAGTGTCTTAGTTCCAGTGAAGGGAAATTATAATACTACAGCATACAAATACAATTGTGTGCTTCAGATTTGGGGAATAATTAAAGAGGGGGTATTATTCAGGTGTCCACATACTTTTGTCCAGTTAGTGTACTTGAATATAATAAGAGCAAGTTCATTCATTCATTTTCTACCGCTTATCCGAACTCGGGTCACGGGGAGCCTGTGCCTATCTCAGGCGCCATCGGGCATCAAGGCAGGATACTCCCTGGACGGAGTGCCAACCCATCGCAGGGCACACACACACACTCTCATTCACTCACTCAATACGGACAATTTTTCCAGAGATGCCAATCAACCTACCATGCATGTCTTTGGACCGGGGGAGGAAACTGGAGTACCCGGAGGAAACCCCCGAGGCACGGGGAGAACATGCAAACTCCACACACACAAGGCGGAGGCGGGAATCGAACCCCCAACCCTGGAGGTGTGAGGTGAACGTGCTAACCACTAAACCACCGTGCCCCCCAACAAGTAATGAAATAATGCTTATGTAATAAGCTCTTCAGCTTTCAAATGACACCAGCATCATGTTGTGATGATCCACAGCGCATGCGAATGAGCTCACAGAACTCAGACAGTTTAGCCAACTTTGGAGCTCTATTTGTAGTTAAAATGATGCCTCAGTGCTGCTGATGCCTCAGAGTTTATTATATTTCAGACTTTGTTAATTCAATCAAACTTTCAGGAGAATTTTTTTTAAAGATATATGGTGAACTTGTAGTACATTATGTTTACAATATTAAACCTATGTTCATATGAATGTTTTATTTATTTAGTTTTATGCACATTGTTTTGAATTGTTTTTGTTATACAGAAATAAAAAAGAAGAGTTTTCAGGCATAATTTTTTCCATCCTTTCTTTTTTGTTCAAAATATTCTGAGAATCGAAAATAAATCAAATGAAGCCAGCATCTTGATTCAGACTGAATGATAACCAAAGTGTATCATCACTCCCCTAATTTTATTTGTGAACTGGATAATGTAAGTTATGTTTGTTTTTTTTGTTTGTTTGTTCTTTTACATCCCTGGTGATTAATGTCATATAATTAACATAAAAACAATAAATAAACAAACAAACAAAAATTCTTTGTCGAAAATAAGAAAAAATGTCACGTTGCAGAATAGTACAAGGCGTGTAATACACACACGCGCACACACACAAGAACACACACACGCACACAAACGCACTCTCTCACACACACACGCACACACTTACACACACACACACACACACACACTCTCTCACATACACACACGCACACATACACACACACACTCACACACACGCACACATACACACTCACACACACATGCACACACACACTCACACACACTCACACATACACGCACACACACATGCACGCGCGCACACACGGCCTTGTGCGCGCTCCCACGGTGTCTCCACTATCGGCAAAAAAAAACACATTCCAGGTAAAAACAAAAAAATAAATAAATAAACGCCTTTAATTAGTGTTTTTATTTGTTTGATATTTTACAATTTGGTCATTAATGCTGTTGTATTTCCATGTGATGTGCACGTGCTGTGTTTTATTGTAGAGAGTGTTAATCAAAGCTTTTTAATCCTACCGTTATTTAGGTTTAACGTGCTTAATACAGTACGGCGTGTTAATGATGATCATTTACTGCACTGTTTAATTGAACTGCACGCTTTTTCTGAGCTCTACACGTCAACACACTCAAACTCGTGTCTGTACACGTTGGTAAGCGAAGGCGTGCACACATGAGGAAATCCGCTCGACCAATCAGCGCATGGGACACACCCACAGTGGGCGGGGTTGTTTACGGGTCGGGATTAAAAAAAAAAGCCGTTAGATAGCGGCTCGCGGAAAAGAGTGGAGTCGGATCCGCGGAGTCGGATCCGCGGAATCGGTGCGCGGAGTCGGTCTGAGCGGACACCTGAAATGGCCGCGTGACGTCACATATCGGACGATGTAAACGTCTGAGGAGAATAAAGTTGATTTAGTTTCGGTTTAGTTATTTGTAATAATGGACGAGTAAACAGAGGTAGAGGTGTGAGTCTAATCCGTGTCTGTTCGGTTCTTCTTCCGAGCCGAAGCCTGAGTCTATCAGAGGCTGACTGAGGGGGTGTGTTGCCCTGAAAAAATAGTCTTAGACCTTAGTTGTCTTTTCTTTATAATACTAAGAGCATTACGGATTTAATACACCTGAATTGTATGTGCAGGTTTGAGTGAATCCTTCTTATTTAACAGAGACTTGTATACTTACTTTGTATCAGATGCAGAATTGTTCAGAAGGCTTTACAGTGTTACAGACTGTGTCCTGACTGTGTGGAGCTTTTTCTGTCTGGTCATGTTGGCTTCCAGTGACTGTGATAAGTCTGTCGTGTTATCAGCCATTTTGTGTCTCAGCATGTATAATATGTGTAATAATACTTCTCTGGTTTCAGATTTTTTGAGCGCCTGAGCCTACTGTTAATTCCGGCCTGTTGGAACAGAGAGAGAGACACAGAGAGAGAGAGAGAGAAAGAGAAGGAGAAAGCGAGACAGGGAGAGAGACAGAGAGAGGAGAGACAGAGAGAGAGAGAGAAGGAGAGAGACAGAGAGAAAGAGAAGGGGAGAGCGAGACAGGGAGAGAGAGAGACAGAGAGAGAGAGAAGGAGAGAGACAGAGAGAAAGAGAAGGGGAGAGCGAGACAGGGAGAGAGACAGAGAGAGAGAGAGACAGAGAGAGAGAGACAGACAGAGAGAGACAGACAGAGAGAGAGAGACCGAGAGACCGAGAGAGAGAAAGAGAGACAGACAGACGAGAAAGAGAGACAGACAGAGAGAAAGAGACAGACAGACAGAGAGAGAGAGAGGGTGAGGGCACAACATGGCAGCTGTGAAGTCCCAGGCAGGAACTGGGGCCATGCATTCGGCAACAGGGCGAAGAAATGGCGGTCTGGTACATATCAGCGTTCCAACATAACACTGTCACAGATTCCGTCTTTATGGCATTTGCAGTGTCCTGATTTTGGAACCCCACACAAAACAGATTTCATTCAACTCTCTGCAGGTCAGACATTGTGTTCAAGAGAAAGGAGACATAAAGAAACACAGGAAGAACTCCGACTTACGGTCATCGGTGGGTCTTAGGGAAGCGTGGCCTGCCAATTTGGAGCAAACAAACGCCGTCCTTTTCTTACAGTCTTCCAGGGTTCACCTGCCATACCGGTAACTTTCAAAATCCGAACTGGTTTAAATGTTCTGTGTATTAACACCAAACCCAATAAATCCTCCTACACACACCGTGAATGCTCCACTCCGAGTTGTCTATTGCTTTGCTTGTGCACTGATATCATTGTATGTGTTTGTCCTGTGCAGTGTTGTCCCATGTTCAAATGTAGAGACTACATTTGTTCAAGATATCATATAAAAGTTGTGGTTTTGTCTCAGTTCGCTCAATAGAGTTGGACTCTGAGTCTCTTCACACTGGGACAATGATGACTCAATTTCTAACATTTTAATTTCCTAATCAGTGACCGTAAAAACCCAAACATATCAAATATTTCAGTTTTATATGTCGTATAAATGTAATAACTTAATCACACACGTTTCTGTCACGATACTTCAAATGGAATCGTATGATTGGGGATTTTTTTATTTTTTTTTTATCATTAACCAATTAAAATAGGTTAGTCCCAAACAAATCATCAAATAAAGCTAAACATCGCTAATCATTTGAGAGCATTTACATTTGTACAGTACGTAAAGTTGAATATGTAGAGTTTGGTTAGTCCATCATATTTTTTTCATGGTGAGATGCTTCAGAAACTATGACCAGTCATTTCTAGTAAAAGACCGTAGCGTAGTAAGCGGCGATGCTCCCTGCTTTTTTGCTGTGCATTGTGGGATATTTTTTAGGGAACAAAAAAAGCTTAGGGAACTAAAGCTACCTTAAACAAATTACAGGTAGTGCAAAATTCGGCGGCGAGAATACTTACTAGAACAAAGTTAAAAGATGACATCACTCCCGTTTTGGAGTCCTTGCACTGGCTCCCTGTTAGGTTTAGGGTTGATTTTAAGATTCTGATGCTTACCTACAAGGCCTTACACGGGTTAGCTCCTCAATATTTGGCCGATCTTTTAATTCCTTATATTCCATCTCGCGATCTTCGTTCTTCTGAAACTGGTCTTTTAACTGTTCCTTTAACTCGTTTAAAATCGATGAGAGATAGGGCTTTGTCTTCACTAGCTCCAAAAACTGTGGAATTCATTACCAACTGAGATAAGGCAAGAATCATCTCTTGGCACTTTTAAATCTCTGCTTAAAACTTATTTTTTTACGGTAGCTTTTTTTTTTTTACGGACTAATTGTAATTTTACATAGTGCTTCTTTTATTGTCTATTTTTGTTGCTTTAATTTTAATCTTTATATAATGTGTGTAATTTTGTTGCTTTTATTTTGCTTTTGTAAAGCACTTTGAGATGTTCTTTTAAAGGCACTGTAGAAAATAAAGGTTATTATTATTATATTTTTATAACAAATGTTTCAATGCGCTGAAAAACAGGCGTTAAACAGCACAGCTGCTCTAACTACCGAACTAGGAAGCTGATTGAGATGCATTCTGTGCTCCCACCGGAACAAAAAAATGTCCTTCTCTGTTTTACAGATTGACGTATCCTGTTTCACGGAACCTTATAACCCAAAACAATGGAAAATGAATCAATAAGAAGATGCTGTGATGCAATGACAAAGTGTTTTATTTCTCTTATACCACAGCAATTTGTCCGCGATTACCACTTGTGAATTGATTAAAGACCAACATTTTCTACTATTTAACTTCTCATAGTTCAGTTTAATGTGAACATTTACAGGACAAGCTACTTCCTATTATTAATACACCTTCTCTTGTTTCTTTTTTTTTCTCTTTTAAAAGACATAAAAGCACCTGAGACACCCAAGGTTCCCCAAAAGTCCCTTTTCAGAAATCATCATTTTAATGATCTTTTTTTAAATAACGTTTTTAATCTATTTACTGTTAGTCTTAGGTTATGTTGAGCGTTCGCCGTCCGAATTCAATTCTTTTTATTTGTAAAGCGCTTTGATCCACGTTGTTCTGCGACACTACACAACACCTTCAGGCCGTTCTCATCCGATAATACAACAGCGCTGTGGTATGAGATAATTAACCGATTTGATAGTATTATTTCATGTTATATAAATTACGACACAGCTCATGCATTCTCTTCAAATTCACATCTATCCATAGATATATTTCATTTTTCTCTTTATTACTCTCTTGCTTTTATTACTCTGTTGCAGGAGTCCTGAATCGGTAGACATGGATGAGATCATGGCTGCAATGGTCCTCACCAGTCTGTCCTGTAGTCCAGTGATCCAGAGCCCCACACAGAGAGACTCCTGTCCACGTAAGTCATCTTCTCCAAAAAAAAAAAAAACCAGAAGATATTTGAATGACTTTTATTCGTCATTTATGATGATTTGATTGTTGGGAGGGGGGCACGGAGGCTTAGTGGTTAGCACGTTCGCCTCACACCTCCAGGGTTGGGGGTTCGATTCCCACCTCCACCTTGTGTGTGTGGAGTTTGCATGTTCTCCTCGTGCCTCGGGGGTTTCCTCCGGGTACTCCGGTTTCCTCCCCCGGTCCAAAGACATGCATGGTAGGTTGATTGGCATCTCTGGAAAATTGTCTGTAATTGTGCCCTGCGATGGGTTGGCACTCCGTCCAGGGTGTATCCTGCCTTGATGCCCGATGACGCCTGAGATAGGCACAGGCTCCCCGTGACCCGAGGTAGTTTGGATAAGTGGTAGAAAATGAGTGAATGAATGAATGAATGAATGATTGTTGGGATGTCGGTAAATGTATAGAACGATTGAGCTATGAAGAGAAATGATGGTGTCCAACACTGCTGGTATTAATTCTACTCAGTGAGACCCAGTCTCAGTACAGTACATCATCCGCTGAGCATAAATCTCTCCAAACGTTCCTTCTAGATGATCCGCTGGATATGGAGTGCGGTGGAGGGGAACTGTCGGACGGCGGCAGCAGCGGCTACTGGAGCTGGGAGCAAGGCAGCGTCAGTCCTGTTCCCTCGCCGTCCGTCACCGAGACAGACGGCAGCATGGGGCAGCTGGGAGACGAGGGGCTGCACATGGAGCCGGAGCTGGGGGCAGGTGACGAGCTGGAGAGCAGGTGGTGCAAGGTGAGAGAGATGAGAGAAAACGGTTGTAAGATGTTTTGCACCAAATTGTAGGTTGCCTCAGCTTTGTTTCTCCCTTGACGACAGAGTTCGAGCAGGGAAGCGTACAGGTGTTTGTGGCCAAGCTGCGGAAAAGTGCTGACGTCACGCGTTGGGATGAAACGTCACATTCGCATTCTTCATCTCGGGTAAGCTTTGATATGTTGAGCATATCATAGAGCCATTGGACATAAAAAAATACAATTCAGAGACTACAGTTTCCTAAACATGATCCAGCATCATGTGTGTAGCAGATCCATCTTTGCAGCTTAATTATCACATTCATGTTCTTTATCTGAAGACAGAGAGCTCATCAGACCAGAGATTAGCTACAGTGATACACGTGTTAGCTCAGGAAATAGAGAGTTTTCACAAGCTTTCACAGGTTTTTCATTTCTTCACTGGTCTGATTTGTGAAGCAACGTTCATAACAGAGCAGTGGTTAAGCTTCTAGTTGTTGAACAGAAGGTCAGGGTTCAAGCCCCAGCACAGGGGAGCACAGGGGCAGCTAGGTACAGGTACCTGGAACAGAGAGGGTTAAGGGCCCTGTACCTAGCTGCCCCTGTGCTCCGAGCCCTAAAGCTGGGAAGTGAGCCACAGGTGAAAGTGATTAGGTCATGTGACATGCTAGGGTTGATGGGAAATATCACCATAAAGATGAGGAAGAGAGTTGAGCGTGTTAACGTATAACCAGGACCTAGACTTCAATGATTAAACATTAAGCAGTAGTGTTGATTCCCTCAGACGTTAGTAAGGCAGAAATGTTATGTAACCGGACCTGCAAAGGTTTAGGTAAATAAATGTGGCGTATAAGAATCAGTGATTTGCTTTCCTCATCCTCAGTGGAGCAGAACAAACTCATAGGGAAGAAGATTTCTATTACACCGAAGTATCATCAGAGGAAGAGGAACCGACGCCTCCGTCTCCTTCTCTGTCGTTCACTTCGTGTAGCTCCACCCGCAGCCAGCCCACTTCCAGAGGAGCCCCACCCTCTTCTAGTGCCTTCAGCCAATCCGCTCCCAGCAGTGTGTGGCAGATATACACGGAACATCTCTACCAGGTGACACGCGTCCGTCATAAGTTTTAAAAGAAACATGGCAGCTTTTAACAGAGCTTGTGAATCATTTTAGTATAGTAATAAATTATATTTTACAAACATATCTCCAGGCTTGTGCACCCAATGAGACCATAACCCCAGACTGTCCTTCCTCCTGTGACTGGACTTCAGCTGGACTTCTGAGACCTCAGGTAGCTCTTCAGCGTACACTGACGTTCTAGCCTGCTTAGACATCTACAGTAGAGTTCTGCGAGAAGAAGCTAGTGATACTTTAGATGGTTTTAAGGGTCATTTAAAGTTGCAGCTGCAGGTTTTTAATGGATTGGAGCTCATTAAATGTCACTGGGGATCAGATGCAGGGGAGCGGAAGCACCGGCGCGGGAGCCGTTCAAAGCGTGGTGGACTTTTCTCTTTGCTGCTGAATTAAAAAAACACACCGATACAAATATATCTAATAAAATTCTACAACGTGGATCCGGACATCGGCGTGTCGTCGTGTCATGATATTAAAACCAAGGTGTAATCTGTATGGTTAAGACAAGAGTCTTGAGTGCAGCGGCAACTCAAACACACAAGTCTACACAAGTCTGTCGTTTTACTTGTTGATATCAGAACGTGGCACAGCACCAGATAGCTACAGGAAACGGTCTAGGGATCGATTGTGGTTGCTACTGGGGTTTCCTTCAGGTTCTCTGGTTGGCGGTAGGTGGATTGACTGCTATAATTTGCCACTTGAACGAGGGCGTAATATGTATCGGACAACTCTGATGCCACTTTTCCACCGAGGCAGTTCGAGTGCTGGTTCGGAGCCTAATTTAGAACCAGTTCTTTCTTTTTCGACAGCCAAAGCACCGGATCTGAACCAGGAAAAGTGGTTCTTAAGTAGCACCAAAACGTTGCTGGTCTAGACTTAAGAACCACTTGTGGGCGGGGCTGTGGGCGGGGCTACTGTTAGCACATTTGATAATGTACCTTAAGTATACTAATTTAATACACTTTTACTTTACCGCGATATGATACATTATCAGCACACATGATAGTAGGTAGCTACATGCTAAGGCTAACTTTTTTCTGTGTTAATGATAAAATAACGTTATGTACTTTCTCGATAACAACCTCCGTTTATACAGATTACATGGAGCTGCACGTACACGTTGGATTCGCCGCGTTTGGATGTTAATGTAGGTTCACAAAGCCATGAGCATTAACAGTAAAGCAACATCCGCCATTGTTGATGTATTTCTGTTTGCCGCTGCTGCGCTAAAGTTTCTGGGACACGTGAGACGTATACAGTGACGTCAGACTCGGCTCTGTGATGCTCTCTAGCCGGTGGAAAGACAAACCGGTTCTTAGAAGGTTCGCCAATGGAACCAACTTTGAACCAGCACCAGCACTAGCCCTGAACCAGCACCCGGTTCTTTTTGGTGGAAAAGGGGCATTAGTGGATAAAGCTGAATAAAGATGAATGAATAATCTATTTGTTTCTATCATGTTCGTGACATTTCATCACAGACAGTTAGTTATTCTGGGAAGCGATGAAAGCAACGGAAATGAAAACTCAACCTGCTCAACTCGAGCGAATTATTGCTACAGGGTTTGTCATTATTTTCTTTTTTTTTTCCTTTTTCAGATCAGAGTGTCACGTAGCCGTTCTGTCAGCGTGGGTGAGCAGTGGCCACAACAGAGCAGCGTTCCCACCAGATCACACACCATCAGCACGTCACCATCCCGAGGCCACTGCTCTATCCGGTTTGTGCTCTTCTTCGTTCTGAAATATAACTATTAATGTTGACTAGTTTACATGTTTAGTCATTTGTTCTATCAAGCTATGCATCCATCCATCCATCCATCCATCCATCCTTCTGTCTTAGAGTAATTATGTATAACCTTAAACCCTAATACAAATCACTCCATCCATCACTCCAGTGTTTGCTAAAGCAGAACATTCATAAAGACGTCTCAGATCAGATCAGACCAGCCATGATGTCATTTCAGCAATTTCCTGTGGCTGAGGTTATAATATTTTAATGGTTTAATACATTCTCCGTCTGCGTGTCTGTTCAGGAAAGGTCGAGGCGAGGCCAAAAAGTGCCGTAAGGTATACGGAGTGGAGCGTCGGGATCAGTGGTGCACCGCCTGTCGCTGGAAGAAAGCCTGTCAGCGCTTCCCTGACTAAAAAAAAAAAAAACTTTTTAAAGCAAGCAAGAATTTCAGTCTTTCCTTTTTTTTTTCTCTTCTTCTTTTTTTTCACTGGACGACCACTGGCACTGTAGAGTACCCCTCTTTTTACCTTTTCTACCTGTTTTCCAAAACAAATATTTGTAGGATCCTGTTGTGTGACGTCGAGCCCTGGCGATGAGACGACGAAACCCGGTACAGTCCTGATCCCTTTTCTTTTTTCATGCACTTCATCTGCTTTTGTGATTATTTAAGTCAGTGTCAGTTTATTTAGTGACCATCTGAACATTGGCTTTGTTTGTTTTTTTTTTTTGTTTGTTTGTTTTTCTGTTGCTGTTTTTATATCCTGAAATGTGTACTAGCAACAGGAAGTTTATTGTGTTTCTACGGATTTGATTTTTCTTTTGTTTGTTTGTTTGTTTGTATGATTGTTTTTCACGTTTCACTTTCGCTCACGTAACAGCGCTTCCTAATCAAGTCATTTCCACACACGAGGCTATAACGATATCCTTAATGTTATATCCATGTATCGATTTGCACTGATGGATTACCAAAGTGCTGTTACAAGCCCCTTGTCATGTCATGATGTGTAACAGTATTACGTTTTTGTTTGTTTGTTTGTTTTGTTGTTGTTGTTGTTGAATCTGATATCACACACCCAAAGTGTTACAGACGATTAAAACACACTTTATACATTACGCACGACGGAAAAGCCCACGGTTGCACGACAACGCACAAGAGAAATAGTAAACTATTTTATTGATATTTTATGTGCACTTTTATGTACAACTCGAACAGAAAAAAAAAATCACTTTGGAAAAAATATTCCTGGAATGTAATGTGTTTTGAAGTATACATTTTCCACAAAGCCAAAAGAGACATACAGTAAAGGAAGAACACTGTCATGGACACAGACCTTTTACGCCAATTCCTTGTGGTGGTGTTATATTTTTTTCCTCTTGGCAGACCACTTTCCCAAACATTTTTAAACAAAATGTTCCTTTTTTTTTTTTTCTTTCTTTTTTTTTTTTTTTTTTTTTAAAGGAATACTTGAATGAGAAAAAAATATAATTGCTAAAGCTAAATATTACCGCACAAGTCGAAGCATAGAGAAGGCAATCTTAGTCTCTTAATTCTTGCTTTTATTTGATTTATTATCTAATGGACTCTGGGCAGGCTTTTATTCACCTCAGGGGTCATGCTGTGTGCTCATGTTTATGCTACAACTCCAACTACAAAATCCATCTAGATCAGGACTCAAATGAAAAAACAAAGTGCGCGTGCGTGTGTTTGCGTTGTATGTGTGTGTGTGTGTGTGTGTGTGTGTGTGTGCGTGTGTGTGAGCTTTAGAGGGCAGTATTACTCTATGGGTTTATTGTCATTTCTTCCAGGGTCAAACGATTCATACTCTAGTTGTAAGATGATGTGTGTAAAATGGCTCCTTAATCGACACACAGTGTTTCACAGGTGTTTATATGTCTAATCGGTCAGACGTGCGATATCTCGTCTGACACACGATGTAACTAACAGCAGTGTTCTAGTATAAATTGTAAAGCTGCATTTTTTTCCACCTGCTGACGTTGGACAATTAAATGATTCGACTGATTCATTTTTTTTTATTCATATTTTCTTCCATGTGTTATACACTATATATGACGATCAGGATCCATTTGGATTTCAGCAGGTGACCCAAAAGTCCTTGATGAGTAGTGACTTGGTTTTAAATAAATAAATAAATATAGGACACATGTAAAATAAATAAAATAAAAATCCATCTTGAATCCTTCCTCGTTTGCATTCAGCCCAGATGGAGTGCGATCGACAGTGTGCAAGATCGAATGATAAAACAGATAAAGTGCTTTTTCCCGTCATGACGTTCAACTTCGAAGTACAGACAAACGACCACGGTGCTCTGCGATTCCTCCTACTGTACATCCAGAGCTGATACTGATGGACATGCTCAGTGTAAAATTCAGTGCATCGCTGCTTTTCTGCCAAGGTTAAAACTCAAGCTCAGCAGCTGAAACTGGAAAGCAACAGCCTGCTGATTACCGATTAGTGAGCACATAGTGGAAACAAACAAACAAACAAACAAACAAAAAAAAACATTCCTCATTGGATATCAATGCAATCTTGTTAATATCTTTTAGCTCATCTTGGATGTGGTACATGATGGAGGTAAGAGAAGAGATCAGCACCTACTGCAGGGTGGTTAAACCTCGTTTTTTTGTCGAACCGCAGCCGCAGACAGGTTGGCGAATTGACCTGAGCGGCCTGTGCGTGCGGTGAGACTCAGGTACTGCCTCAACAGCTGGCTCACGCGCTTCTGGTTGTTCCACTTGCGGGCCGACTTGCGGATCCCGATGAAGCCGCCGTAGCGCTTCTGCAAGGGTCTGCCGGAGCTCACCAGCTTACGGAAGCCGTGACGGCCTTTCATAAAGCCGCCAAAGCGTTTGGACAGATTGAGAGCGGCACCGCCGTCTTGGTCCTGCTCTTCCCTCTTGTCCGCTCGTTCTTTCTCATCCTCTTCATCCTCCACCTGGGAGTCGATCCCCATGTCATAGTTTTCTGGAAACTGATCTGATTTTTGTGCCTCATCAGAAGGTTCTTGGCTGTTGAGCGCCTGAGCCATGTGACGGAATCGCTCCAGTGCTTCCGAGTATTCCACGCCTTCATCTTCCATCTTCACAACAGCCAGAGGCTTTTCTTGGTCTTCCGTACGCTTCGAGAAGTCGTGTGATGGCAGTGAGGCTGGGTTTAGACCCACTACTTGATAGCAGAGATCCCAGGTTTGGGCGGGGAAAGTCTGCGCCTCACATTCCAGCAAACACACCTGCAGAAAATATCACATCACATCAACACAACTCGTCTCGTCACATGCGACTTACACAAATGAGACATCACCAGAATAGCCCTATTAGTGCAGTTATACAGAAAGGAACGGTACGGAGAACAAAACCTTAATTTGGCACTGATCGTTAGCCGTACTGTGATACTGTATTGTGTCACAGAGTGGCTGTGTCACTGCTCGTGGGTGTAGGAAAGGGCTCTAATATGACAAATGAGGCAAACTGTCTAGTTAAGAAATCGAAAACGTCATTTGTAAAGCGAAAGGATATTTTTTTAAAAATGAGAACATACAGATAAGAGTGCTCATATACACTCACCGGCCACTTTATTAGGTACACCTGTCCAACTGCTCGTTAACGCAACTTTCTAATCAGCCAATCACATGGCAGCAACTCAATGCATTTAGGCATGTAGACATGGTCAAGACGATCTGCTGCAGTTCAAACCGAGCGTCAGAATGGGGAAGAAAGGTGATTTAAGTGACTTTGAACGTGGCATGGTTGTTGGTGCCAGACGGACTGGTCTGAGTATTTCACTAACTGCTGATCTACTGGGATTTTCACACAACCATCTCTAGGGTTTACAGAGAATGGTCCGAAAAAGAGAAAATATCCAATGAGGGCAGTTCTGTGGGCACAAATGCCTTGTTGATGCCAGAGGTCAGAGGAGAATGGCCAGACTGGTTCGAGCTGATAGAAAGAAAACAGTAACTCAAATAACCACTCGTTACAACCGAGGTATGTAGAAGAGCATCTCTGAACACACAACACGTCGAACCTTGAGGAAGATCGGCTACAGCAGCAGAAGACCACACCGGTACTATTAAGGTGTACCTAATAAAGTGGCCGGTGAGTGTGTGTGTATATATATATATATATATATATATATATATATATATATATATATATATATATATATATATATATGGGGCGGTTCTAGAGGTGGGGCCACAGGGGCCCTGGCCCCTGCTGAAATCTGTTTGGCCCCTGATTGGCCCCCATTCCATCAATCGTCTATGAGAAGAGCAACTGGAGAATTTTTCACAACGATCACAGATGCAATTCCACCCCCAAACAATTGGCAGCACTCGAGCGTTTGAAAAAGGAATGACTGCTGAAATGTATGTGCACCGTACTGAATAAATTATTTTGTGTGCTTGAATGTACCCTGTACTTGGCCCCTAAATGTAACATGTGGCCCCTTAATGGCCCCTGTTACAGAAAAATCCTAGAACCGCCACTGTATATATATATATATATTTGAATTCATAACAGCAGGAAGTTCTGTGTGTGTGTGTGTGTGTGTGTGTGTGTGTGTGTGTGTGTGTGGCTGAAAATGAAAGAATGATGATAAGGTGAACTCTTCCCAGCCTCAAAGGCCCTTGAGAATCCATGTAGCCACTCAGTAAAATGCCATCCACATAAGTGGCAGACCTTTCTCTAACCAATTATGTGCATAGATTAACTAAATTGACTCGAGCACAGCTTTTTGCATCTTCAAACCCATTAGGAATTTGATTAAGGAGCAAGTGCTATGACATTAAAAAAGCAGCATGGGATTTTGTTGATTTTGTTCGGCTTGATGCTTAGACACGTGTGAAGTAAAATGTAAAACGTGATGTGTGTGTGTGTGAGAGAGAGAGAGAGAGAGAGAGAGAGAGAATAACTGAACACTCACAAGGGTGTTAAAACTTTGCTGTGGAGGCAGGAGAAGCGCGCAGGTTAAACAATCTCCCTGGCAGTCACTACGACTCGGGACACACAAACTCAACAACAGAAGGACCCAAAGTGGCGTCTTCATGGCTTCTTCTTCAAAGGAAAAAACCCCAAAGTGGAGTTTTGAGCTTGAGTGCAGGATTGTTTTTCACAGGATTCCCTAAGTAAAAAATACAAGTATAAATATGAGTCAGAAAATGAGGAAGAAAATCCTATTAAGTAAATAAAATCACTATAAAATAAAATAAAAACACACACAAAATTAATCAAATACAAATACACATATACAGTAAAGAACAAAAACAGTTACGAATATGAAACAAAGCCGTGATTTTATTCCCTGATTATTCTCTTATTTCGAATCAAAACCTATGCACGCTTTTTATTCTCCTTGATGATGTGGGATAAATAATAATAAATAATACAGACTCATGTTAGTGTTTGTCTCACACGCTTCACATCACCATGGAATGAGTGATAAGCTCCTGCTCGTACTGTAGGTGATTCACTGATGTTTCCTTCCCACTACACTGAACCCAGTATTCTACACTTCAAACTTCCAATTGGACTCATTTGGAGTTTGGATTAGTCGGGAATAGCGGGATAATTTCACAGTACGATAACTGTTGCACCCAATTTCATGCTTTTTATTCCTTTTTTTAATTTTTTTTATAGTATCTCCTTTAAAAGCTCTTGCTGATACTGAAGGACAGCAGCAGCAGCAGTAGCAGCAGAGTCAGGAATAGATCACTTAGGGTAGAGAGAAGATTATCACGTCTGGACTTTAATATTTATGTAGAACAAAATATCTAAGCAGTTATTTTTATCTAAGTGTTTTAATCCTTTATAGTAAACTATCTACATTTCTATCTCTCTCTCACTCATTTTCTACCGCTTATCTCAGGCGTCATTGGGCATCAAGGCAGGATACACCCTGGACGGAGTGCCAACCCATCGCAGGGCACACACACACACACACACACACTCATTCACTCACACAATCACACACTACGGACAATTTTCCAGAGATGCCAATCAACCTACCATGCATGTCTTTGGACCGGGGGAGGAAACCGGAGTACCCGGAGGAAACCCCCGAGGCACGGGGAGAACATGCAAACTCCACACACACAAGGTGGAGGCGGGAATCGAACCCCCAACCCTTAGGTGTGAGGCGAACATGCTAACCACTAAGCCACCGTGCCACCCACATTTCTATCTCATTTATATCAATTCAGTATTTTTTCCTTAGAGTGGTTTCGGATACACGGTAAGTCACAAGCTTAAATACACACCGGCACCGATGCAGAAAAATGTATGCATTTATTTACTTCTCTTTTAACCTACATACTGACATTTATTTTCAATGATCTACTCATAACCGGAGCCACCGCGCCATCACTGAGGCCAAACATGACCGAATGAGGCGTGCAAGAGGAAATTTTATGCCATATGCCATTTAATTGTGCATATCTCCAGCCTGGGGCAGATGAGTTATCAAGTGATGTGTCTTGCTCAAGGACAAAGCGTTAGCAATAGAAGGACATTTGATGTGTAGGGTATATAAAGTTAAGAGCTTTAATTGCAGCACCATTTTGCCCCGGGTTCATATCTATAACCAGGATGAAACCATGAGCTCTGAGTTTATCGCTCGTCACCACTCAGTACTCTTTTATTTAACCCTGTAGCACGGGCTGATTATTCTTTCTAAGCACATTATTTTATGGAAGGCAAAATTAAACATTCACCATCTGTTTTTCCCCTTTTCTAAAGTTCATTAGCGAAACTCATCATAGGCCTTAATTGATGTCTGAATTAGCATGTATGGCATAATGAAGAGGAAATGAGAGAGAGAGAGAGAGAGAGAGAGAGAGAGACTGGAAGCGACGACGTCTCTCTGACTCACTCTGCCAGCACACATTAGTCACGATGAGATTACAGACTCACGCACTTCTTATCCACCTTTAACCAAAAAGCAACCTCTGAACTGTAATGAAGTTGGATTTAAAAAGAAAATAAATAAATAAATAAATAAAATAAAAAAACTTCCGGTCTTCTTTTCTGTTAAATCCTCTTTTATTTAGTGAACAAAAAAAGGGAAGCGGTAATTACAGGTCGGTACTATAATGTAGGATTGTAAGCCATTTTCAGCAGAATTTTTCAGTCAATTTAATCTCACACGCTATTAATGCAGCTCAGTTCATTTTCATAAAAGTTGCATGCTGGAGACTTTTATTTCCTTTATTTATTTATTTATTTTTTAAATTATCTCCCTCACTATAATCTTTTATCAAAGCATTTTTTTTTAAAGATTGAACAGGGGAAATAAATTAAAAGCCATCTATGAGAGACCAGTGATTACATCCTAAGCTTTCTCTCAGTGCTCAACTCCTTTTATTACTTAATAGTTTTTTTCTGCGCATTTAAGTTCAAATAATACATTCGTACTACAGCTAGCGAGAGATGAAGCCTTTATTGGTCACATTCTCATTCACGTTCACATATCTCAGCTTGTTAGGAAGCAGAGAATGTTAAGGGATTTGCTCAAGACCTCGACTTTGGCAGCTTTGGAGATGATGGGGCTCAAACCTACAACTTTCTGATCATAAAATTAGAGCTTTAACCGTGAGCCTGATAAAATGATCGTGACAGAAAAGCTTTGGTCTTTGGTCTTTATTTAGTGAAGCAAAAAGTGAAACGATCACGAATATAGTCATGTTTATCGTCGGAAGATTACAATAAACCGAATAGAAGATTATTTGAGTGATTTCTCCTATTTAAAGGTTCTTCTATTGACGAATTATTAAGTACATCATAAATGTTGGCATGCAATATTACCAGGATAGGAAAGAAAGGACAATTTTAGAAAAATGACCAAATATTTAAAGCTTGAATTGATTGTTGAATCATTTTATATATGGATTTGTCCTGGACTAGATAATAGTGTCTTTTCCCACATGGACAGTTGTGTAAAACCCACATGTCCTTCAGGACCAACACCAGCACCGCCTACATGTGTGCAGCTGACCTCGGTGCACGGCCGAAGGTTATGCTTTCATAAATGTGAACTCTGCATTGGGTTTTTTTTCTCCGTTCTTCATTAACGGAGCGGTGTGTTGAATGTGTTTGTTTTGGGGCTGAATGCTGCAGTTGAGAGATTGCTAGTCTCCATTCACATTCCCTCAGGGAAAAGCTGTGAAATGATAAATATGAGGCAATTTTAATCCGATTAAAGCAGCCCGCTTCCTTTCTCCCATCGAGGAGCCACCTGATGCTATCAAGTCCAATGTAAACAGCTAGTTCCATTTTTTCTTTCCTGAGGCTACAATCCATCGAAACATCCAATCTGATTGAAGCGTGTTGTAGGCTGGACTGATAAGCAGACCCGAATGTCCTCACGACGTCTGACGCTTTTTAAGTAGAAGCAATGGCGGCTCTGGAATCGTCCATGTCCCTCGCCACCACCACCACCCACTTGAATATGAAGTAAAAAAAACTCTTCATTCTATGTTTATTTCATCTTAGTAAGTAATAGCCCTCCTGTTTTGCATCATTCTGCAATTTCATTTTGCCCTTCGGAATGCCATTATATTCCAATCATCAGGACTCTCACAGTCATAACCATTTTCAGCTCGGTCACTGTAATTGTCAATGCATGGATGGCCCAAAGGTATAGCGTCTGTGGAGATGATTTCACTCTGCCTCCGCTAGCAAAGTAGCAATTATTGCATTATCCCTCCCGTGCCCATGAGGGACTTTATCGTAAAATAGAACCCATTCAAATCAGAGAATTGATGCTTAGGGAATTTAACAAAAACTGTTCCAAACTAAACGAAACTAGCAACATCCTTTCCGTAAGCTAAACTTCAGCTGAAAACAGATATGGACTCGATCTGTCACGCCGTCAGAAAAATCACTGCTGGTTTGGAAATGGTGATTAGTGAGAAGTGAAGTGAAGCGAAACGAATGGACGACACAGCTCGAGTTTATGTCCAAATGCAGAAGACATTTGAAATGCTTCAATTTAGCGCACGCTCTTAAAAACACTCAAGAGTGTAAGCTGAAAAGCGTTCACGACGTGACGCGGTTTAGAAAGTAAAATTCTCAGGAATTATCCGATTCTACGATACAACACAGAAGCACCAGGACATCAAATGATTTGCATCGTGGATATTTTCCATTACGAATGGCCTAAGGAGAGATTTTCCTCCTGCTGTGTGTGGGCACTTCTTTTCTCACGTAGGATTTATATGTTGCATATTTTAAAACTCACCCTTTAACAAACACACGTTTTGCTTTATTATTGAGGATACGAGTAGGAAAGAGGAAAGTCATTGTGCACATCAAGCACTTCGCTTGGCTCCTGGCTTACTTGCAGCGCAAGCATTCATTTCCTGACAGATGTAACCAATTATAAGATGTTAAAAGCAATCACTGTAAGAAAAGGTGCTGATAATGAAAAGGAGAATCAGACAATGAGGCAAAACACCACGATGGTATAAAATCCAATTATTTTCTTTTCAGGAGATAATATCCAGAAAAACGTACGTACGTGAAGGTTAACGGATAGACAATTCATCAGGCTAGTCATGCACAGGCACATTACATTGGCTTCGGGGAACGTTTAATAAATGTTTGACACAACATTAGGAGTACCGAGACGAGGAGTATGTGACTTGTGCCTACGTGATTGGCAGAAGTTGTTATGCATGCTTAGCCTTCTGATGGGGAAGAAATTACAGCTGGGCTTTCAGTTCATCCGAACGGAAAATAAAATGCTGCGTGCGTCAAGATGATGACAAAAGCAATGATAAAAGATCAAACAAACTTTATTTCGAGTCTGGAAGCATTTCCAGTTCTTAAATGCAGGTTTTTATATTATATCCCTATGACTGGCTTTTTCATTGTTTCGAATTCTGATGAAATGCTACAACAACAAAAAAAAAAAGGTGATGAATAATTGAAATCAGCAATAAAACAACAATTAATCCCACATTATTTACACAGCCGTGGACATTATCATTCATTCATTCATTTTCTACCGCTTATCCAAACTACCTCGGGTCACGGGGAGCCTGTGCCTATCTCAGGCGTCATCGGGCATCAAGGTAGGATACACCCTGGACGGAGTGCCAACCCATCGCAGGGCACACACACACACACTCTCATTCACTCACGCAATCACACACTACGGACAATTTTCCAGAGATGCCAATCAACCTACCATGCATGTCTTTGGACCGGGGGAGGAAACCGGAGTACCCGGAGGAAACCCCCGAGGCACGGGGAGAACATGCAAACTCCACACACACAAGGTGGAGGCGGGATTCAAACCCCCAACCCTGGAGGTGTGAGGCGAACGTGCTAACCACTAAGCCACCGTGCCCCCCGCCATGGACATTATTTTGGATTTATTTTTATTCAGATTATGCTCCTCTAACTATTTCGCAGTAGACGTGTTGAAATGTTCATTTGAAACGTTCTCACGTTAAATCGAGAAAAGGTTCCTATCGTTAAAATCGCGTTTGACGGAAACTGAAGAACACAAACTCTGTGTTGTTAGGTTGATTTAACATTTAGTTAAGTGTTTCCCATCATGTTCCATCCATCAAAGCTGCACCGGGGCACTTAAAGCTAAACCTGTCTGTAAAATTAGAGAAGATGGTAGGGGGAAAAAAATTCAAGCGACATTAAACTGCATCTTCAAAGCCACTAAGGTTTTTGAGATGAAAGCTTAGGCCAGTGTGTGGAGGGAAAGAGCAAAGTTTCTGAAGCCTGAATCATTACAGTAAAGTATCTTATCCATTCCAAAAAAACTTTGTGAAGTTAATGCAATAAAAAGTGAGGCTTTGGTTAAATCTATAAAATCCATGTAAGTAATATTATACTTGTATAAAAAAACGTGTATAAGAAACCGATATATGTTCAATACACCCAAGTGTTACAAGTGTAAGAGCAACCAATGGAAGATCAGTAGATGGTTTCCGGCTGTACGTAAATGATAATTGATAAGAAAATGAATGGGTTCATGAAGAACTGCTTAGTCATTATAAATTGTCACATGGGATTTGATAAGCAGTGCAATGTTAATGAATTTCCTTTGACGTAAACGCTCAACACGTCAGTAAATATTAATTGCAATGCTTTTTCTTTGAGGGTGGTGATGATGATAATGATGAGTAAACTAAAGAAACCTCACCAGGAGGAAACAACATAGTATTAGAATACATTGGATTGTATTAGTATATTATAATATCTAACTACTTTTTGGTTAGCCTGTTTAGAGCTTGTTGACAACCACACACACACACACACACACATGTTAAAAAAAAAAAAATAGCAAAAAAAGAAAAAGAAGAAGAAGGATGTGCTTACCTGCGCTCCGGTGCTGAGGAAGTCGTCGTGTATTTGCTCACACACACTGACTCTTCAAGCGAGGCAGCAGTGTCCAACCCGCAGCCTTGTTCAACTGCTCGCCTTCACGCTCTCTCCTCTCTTATAACAACCCGCCCCTTCCTCCGGTTCTCCCCCCCACCATCCCCCTTCCCTCTACACACCCCTTTGCCTTTTCCATGCCACAGACAGGGAGACACTAAGGTGTGGAATCATGCATAACTTGAACTAGCAACCCTTAGTCAACGCTGACGTATATACCTTCACCAACCACGTCACTTCTCCTTCTAAGCTTCCAGAAAGAGGGCTTGTGCTAAAAATAAATGAATATTACGCGTCTTCTGCATAGGTGTGATAATACGCACATAAATGACTGACATTTTGTATAAAATAGAAGCCAATGGAAGGGATGAATGTTGGTTGCCAAAGGCTGCATCCGAGAAGAAAAACAAACGCTCCCAAAGGTAAAGAATGATCTCAGTGGACTGCTGAGGTATCATAGCCAAAGGAGAAGGACAAAAAGTGTCATTTGTCTATTAAAAAAAAAATTAAAGGTCCCAAAACACTGTTTCTGTTTCCTGTACAGTATTTTTGTAGTCATTGGCGATCAGACATGATCACCAATATGAGTTGGCTGATGCTCTATATATGTGTTTGTCTGTTTCACCGTCCACAGGTTCAGATCTGATCTCTCACTGTAACGTTTTTAAACTTTGCTCTTTTGTTGACTTGGATTCACACTTTCGGTCGTTATGCTGTGGAAATTTTTCTTCAGCTGTCTAACAGATAGGGGGCACGGTGGCTTAGTGGTTAGTACGTTCGCCTCACACCTCCAGGGTTGGGGGTTCGATTCCCGCCTCAGCCTTGTGTGTGTGGAGTTTGCATGTTCTCCCCGTGCCTCGGGGGTTTCCTCCGGGTACTCCGGTTTCCTCCCCCGGTCCAAAGACATGCATGGTAGGTTGATTGGCATCTCTGGAATATTGTCCGTAGTGTATGATTGCGTGAGTGAATGAGAGTGTGTGTGTGTGTTCCCTGCGATGGGTTGGCACTCCGTCCAGGGTGTATCCTGCCTTGATGCCCGATGACGCCTGAGATAGGCACAGGCCCCCCTGTGACCTGAGGTAGTTCGGATAAGCGGTAGTAAATGAGAGAGTGAGTGTCTAACAGATACTTGTGACACACTATCCTGGTATTTGGAGATATTCCGAAACGATTATTTAGCATAGCCGCATAGCATCATGCTTCCACCACCATGCTTCACCATGGGTATGGTGTTTTGTTTTGGGTGATTTGCATTATGCCCAAAATGATTCTACTTTGGTCTTCTTAGAACATATAACATATTTTGCTACATGATTTGTGTGATCGTAAGTATGTTTTGGCAAATTGTAGGTGGTTTTGTTTAGATTATTTACATGAGGATAAAATGAGAAGCATGGTGGTGGCAGCATTATGCTATATGGCTGTTTCCCTTCAGCTTCGACTGGGGCTCTAATAAAGATAGAGAATCGTGGATCTCTTCAAATATTCAGGTCAGATCACATGAACCGAGGCCCCTGTAGTCACATTAAACGTTATGTTCATAACAATACAATCAGAAAAAGAGAGAACAATTATGGCCTGTACTAAATGACAAGCATGATGTTTTGAGCTTTGTTTTCAGCCACTGGATCTGGGAAACCTGCAGTCACTGAGACAACAGTGTACACTTTATACCTGAATATTCTTTTCTGTCCTGCAGCTTATGCTGTGTTGAAACTGGATCATGCAACAAGACAATGCAGTTTTTTTTAAGTAAACTGCATGTGTCCTTATGGGTCGTCCCTGGAGCACTTTATACACTGAATAACGGGAACACCACACAAGACCTGCTGTTTTGGAGACGCTCTGACTCAGACTTTTGGAGAAGCATTTTCCCTGCTTCCAGGAACTGACTGTTCACCTGCTGTCTAATATACCCCACCCACTGACGGGTGTCACTGTAACAAGGTAATCAATACTGTTCCTGTTACATTTCGGTGGCTTTATGGTGAAAAACGAATAATATCAGGGTCATTAGATGTGCATGTTTTACTGAATAAACTAGAACATCTATCAGGGACAGCTTGGACTTTTCCCTGTCTGATGTTTTGGCAGAATTTGTTTATCTTGTACCATGTGATTTTGTTTTTATTTTGTGTTCACGTGTGTTATCCCGGCCCTTTCCTTAATCCGTTCCCCGCCTCTGCTCACCTGTTCCTTGTGTCTCTATGATTGTTCTTCCTATTTATACCAGCTGTCTTTTATGTGTTGTTGTTGGAGTCCTTGTGTTTTTGTGGCTCCTGGTTTGGGTGTCCATATGTTTGTAGTTTTTGCTTCGTTTTTTAATTAAATTAAATTAAATTTTGATGTAGGGGGGCACGGTGGCTTAGTGGTTAGCATGTTCGCCTCACACCTCCAGGGTTGGGGGTACGATTCCCGCCTCCTCTTTGTGTGTGTGGAGTTTGCATGTTCTCCCCGTGCCTCGGGGGTTTCCTCCGGGTACTCCGGTTTCCTCCCCCGGTCCAAAGACATGCATGGTAGGTTGATTGGCATCTCTGGAAAATTGTACGTAGTGTGTGATTGCGTGAATGAGTGTGTGTGTGTGTGTGTGTGTGTGTGTATGTGCCCTGCGATGGGTTGGCACTCCGTCCAGGGTGTATCCTGCCTTGATGCCCGATGACGCCCCGTGACCCGAGGTAGTTCAGATAAGTGAGTGAGAGTGAGTAAATTTTGATGTCATCTCTGCATCTGGGTCTAGATTTTATGCTTGTAGACACCTGTTTTTTTTTCTGACAAAATCAGTTCAGATTATTTTCAGTTGTAGCTACAGTAAGTGGTTTTGTTAATCCTGTGTAAAATATGCTGTTAGTTTTGAAATTTGATCTACTATTGAAATTTGATACTATTGAAATATTGTATGGATTTGACCAGAATCCCTCAAAATACTAGGAGTAGTTTTCCACTCAATCAGATTTTCCCACTATTTGCATACCACACCTTGTGATATCTTATATTTGAGCATAACAAAAGCATAAATAAAACTCTTCCAGGGTCCAACAGATGAAATTCATCAGCCGTTGTGTCACATCACATTACCAGGGTCTATGAATCCCCCAGCACTGCATCCAGGTCCAAATACATGATGGAATAAAGCTCCCTCCTTCTGCTCACTCACTCGTCCAGCACCAAACTGAAATTGAAAAGTCAATTCCCCACAAAATATGCAATTAGGTGAGCAGGCATATTCACCTGTGTGACGCATTGTGCTCAGCCGAATCTGCTTGAAAAGCTATTTCGCTGCCTTTCATCATTCCCAGCACAAAGTTTTATTGTCTTATGGAGCGATGAAATGCACCGATGCATGCCCAAGCCATCGACGGAGACACAGCTTTGGTTTATGAGGCGCACAAGGCAATCAGTTCCCAAGACCTTGATAACGGTTATTACAACTGGACCTTTAATTGATTTCATCAAGCCAAAAAGGGAAAAAATGCAAGTATTTAATGACATAGATCAAATAATCATTTTTCTGGGAAGGATTCTTTGCAAGACTAAGTCAACAAAGCAAGAACTACTGATGCTTTTGAAACTAAAAAAAAGGCCCCAGTGGTGTCTTGTGAATTAATCAGATTAATGACATATACTAACTCTTTGCCATGCATCGTTAATGGCTAATGCCAAATGCAGCCTTTTTATTAAATGAGCTTATAAATTAAATACAGTGAAATATGGTTAAGAATTTCTCTGTCATTATTTATCTGGTATTCCCAAAGTTTGTATGTGTGTTCTGATGATATACAGGTCCTTCTAAAAGTGGGGAATAGAACTAAAATTATATTCCAGTAATGTTTTTAGAGGTTTAATGTGTTCTATTAATAAGGACATTTACATTTTAGTGACAACTGACTTGTTTTCAAATTCAGATGTTCTGATTAATTTATGGGGGCACGGTGGCTTAGTGGTTAGCACGTTGGCCTCACACCTCCAGGGTCGGGGTTCGATTCCCGCCTCCACCTTGTGTGTGTGGAGTTTGCATGTTCTCCCCGTGCCTCGGGGGTTTCCTCCGGGTACACCGGCTTCCTCCCCCGGTCCAAACACATGCATGGTAGGTTGATTGGCATCTCTGGAAAATTGTCCGTAGTGTGTGAGTGAATGAGAGTGTGTGTGTGCCCTGTGATGGGTTGGCACTCCATCCAGGGTGTATCCTGCCTTGATGAACGATGACGCCTGAGATAGGCACAGGCTCCCCGTGACCCGAGGTAGTTCGGATAAGAGGTAGAAAATGAGTGAATGAATGAATGAGTATCTGCAGTAAAACTGCATTTTACTAAAAAGAAAAAAAATAATAAAAATAAATGAAATAGTTAGTGATTTAACCTGAATCTGAACATTTTCTCTTTTTAGATTCACTTGTTCTATTTATTTGTCCCCTCATCAACCCCTATTTTCTTTTCTCAATAAGCTTGAAATTAAATTTTAAACAATTGACACTCCTACCTTCTCTTATAATTACAAACTTACACACACACACACACACACACAGACACAGACTTTGTTAATATGATTTAAGTTATTCAGTCATATTTCAACATCATTTTATTTAATAGGCCTACTTAATAAAAGGGCTGTATTTGGCATTAACCAACCATTATTGGCATTTGGCATGTTTATGAATTATCACTTTTAAATGGCCCAAAAGTTCCTACTGATTATCTCAGAACGTCACATAAGTTGTGATGAGGCGCTAAAGTGAGATTTCACATTCAGATATCAGAAAACTTAGTATCTCTAGGTTTAGATTGTGAAGGTACAAAGGCCTTGTAGTATTTCAGCATCTGAATTCCTTCTTGTGCATGTGTATACACATGTCAAATCCATTATGTTGTGACTACGTTCCCTGGACCCCAGGAGCTCCCTGGAATAACAGGGAACCCTGGTGGTTATCTGGAGGTCATACTTAATATATCATACATACATAACCAATTTAAACATATTCTTTCACCCTTCCTAACAAACAGTGTGGTGTTTCAACACCTAGATAATGTATAGGATTACGCCACAAACAACTGACTCACCCTAGGCTCAACTAGAACGGTGTTTGAGGTGCATAGGGAAGTCTAGCTAGCAGCAGCACAGATGTCCTGGAGTAATACGCCTCCATGCAGAGGAGATGCTTCTTGTGGAGTGATGTTTTAAGGCAGTGGTCTGTGACCCGACTTGCCTATAGGCTGAAATGAGACATTCACCATCTGATGGACCAGCCTGTTTGATATTCCCATCACTGTTTGTCTGTTTGCTGCCTTACTATGCTGTGGCCCATGTCTGACTCCAAACCTGGGACAAGATCTGCCAAAGAAGAGGGCTGTGTCTGCATTATTACACATTCTGTGCACAAAATGTCTCTATGAGATGATCGAGGCATCGAATACAAAACTATTTCAAGGCTGTCTAAAATGCTTTTATTTTGCCTTCTTCTTACTCTACTTTAAAACAACTGTCACCATCAGGTGAAAGGGAGAGAACACAAATGTACACTGTGCATATAGTGCAAGTAGGAACTGTGGCAAGACCTGATGTGACAGCATGACTAAAACAGAGAGTCAAAAGATATACTGCCATGAATGTACCCTGAGTTATGCTCCCACTGGCCAGCCATTCCACCATGTAGGGAACAGTTAAACATCCCAATTATCAGAAGAGATCAGTGCCTTTTTTGCCGTTGTCAGAATGTACATTACAGCACAGTTTTTTGCATGTTCCAGATTCTTAGGAAGTTAGGTTCAAAGCATAGGGTCAGCCGTGATACAGTTCCCATGAACAAGGCCCTTAACCCTCTCTTCCCAGCCTATAAAGTGTGGGAGAAAGGAAAAGACAACATGCCAAGCTGGAGCTATTCACAAGGCATGGATGCTTGGTAACGCATGGCATGTGCCCATTTCAGGAGAGACCACTTGATCCTGCCTTAATCAAGCACCTAAACCTTTTTATTACTAAAATACTATTTACAGAAAGGCTTGAATAATTTCAAGAGGTTTGCAGCCTAGACTAGGACTGTGGCTGAGTCCTGAACATTAATTGAAAGTCTGCTCCACATTTGTGGGGCTTTGTATCATGTTGCAGTGTTTGCTCAGTCCAAGGTGGTTGGACTACTGAGTGGAAGGTTGTGAGTTTGAATCCAAGGACCACCAAACTGCTACTCCTGGACCTCTGAGCAAGGCTCTTAACCCTTAATAGCTAAGAATAAGGTACAAATATTAGGTAAAAATTAGGCAAATAAAGATATCTTCGAAATGCCGTAAATGTAGTGTATTGTATGAAAGAAGATCCAGGCTCTGCGGTAGTCCTTGCTATTCTAGGTGTCAATAAAAAGCCTGCAACATTTTAATTAAAGAGGCATGGAGAATCCTAGAAGACCAAAAGTGGACCACACTCCAAGATAGCTATGATATGTTCATATTTTTTCTGGTTCTAGAAAGGAGTAAGGAAATTCTAGTGGCTCCTGAATCCTGAAAACTGGTGCTTGTTTACTCACCTACCTACTAGTCCAAGTAAAAATAACATTAGCATGAAGTTTTTCTGTACCTTGTATTGATATGATATTTCTTATCATGCCAATATTTCTGAGATGAATTAAAGCTATTCCAGTTAAACAAGCGCAACATGGCATGGATAGGAAAATACTAGCCAGGGTGGTGTGATGTGGACCAATACAAAGCAGAATTTATACTTGACACATGACTCTGAGTGTGCTTACAGAAGCAGCTGCAGCACAAGTGTCAATGCTCACATCTTATGTACATCTGGAGGATTAAATGCAGCATTCACGAGATGGTACGTCAGAGCCAAAATATCCCCGTTTCCTTGTTGAACTGTAAGATATTAAGTGATGCACAGAGATGGTGAACAGGATGAAAAGCTGTCTCTCTTTAAAACTAAAATAGAAAATCCAGAATAAACCAGAAATTTTGATGGGATTGATGGCTACACTTAAGAATCTTTCTTACAAGATTCCTCTTATTTAAAAGCAGCTTGCCAATAAATAAAAAAAAACCTAGACTAGCTTGGCTGTGATGTGCAGTTTACAGTGGACCAAGTGACATCATGACACTTGAAGTCCTAGATTGTTGTTATATTATTAGTCTTTATAATACATTATAAAATGTTAAAGTGTGGACTGTTAAAAAAACAGCAATGACTTCAGTTATTAGTCTTAAATAGACTCTCTCTAACTCACATGTCTACGGAATAACAATCTAATATGTTGGTAGGTGTGACAGTGAGGCTGATTTACCTCTAGGTGTGAATGACTGTGTGGATGTGTGGGCATGGTGCCCTGTGCTGGACTTACCGCCTCATTTCTCGATGTGTTCTTGAGATAATCTCTGGGTCCACTGCGACCTTGACCGTGATAACACTATTACTGAAGGGAAAATAAATAAATAAACACAGTGGATTGAGAATAAATTTGGCAACAGAATTGTTTAAGTCCCCTGATTTGTGGCTAATGTGTGTAATTTAGTGAGTTATGCATCAAACATCATACCATGTAATATATTTTTGTAAAGATTAGCAATATTTCTCTCTCATTTTCTACCGCTTATCCGAACTACCTCGGGTCACAGGGAGCCTCAGGCTGATCTCAGGCGTCATCGGGCATCAAGGCAGGATACACCCTGGACGGAGTGCCAACCCATCACAGGGCACACACACACACTCTCATTCAGTCACACACTACGGTCAATTTTCCAGAGATGCCAATCAACCTACCATGCATGTCTTTGGACCGGGGGAGGAAACCGGAGTACCCGGAGGAAACCCTCGAGGCACGGGGAGAACATGCAAACTCCACACACACAAGGTGGAGGCGGGAATCGAACCCCCAGCCCTGGAGGTGTGAGGCGAACGTGCTAACGTGCGATCTGTGTTTGTGTCTGTGAGTGTGTGTATGTGTGTCTGTGAGTGTGTGTCTGTGTGTCTGTCTGTGTGTGTCTGTGAGTGTGTGTCTGTCTGTGTGTGTGTCTGTCTGTGTGTGTTTGTGTGTGTGTCTGTGTGTGTGTGTGTGAGTGCGTGTGTGTGTGTGTGTGTTTAACTGACTCTTTATTTATTTATTGCGGTTATTATTTATTTAATGTTTTCTGTTTGTTTATGGATATACCCGGATGTTATTGTATTTACTTTGTTTAATTAGTCGGTTTGAATTCTTAGTAATGAAATTGGTAAAGCGCTTACTGGTCAGTCAATTGGTAATGTTTGTTGCCCTCAATTTTAACATGTTTAGCACTGTGTGTGTGTGTGTGTGTGTGTGTGTGTGTGTGTCTGTGAGTGTGTCTGTGTGTGTGTCTGTGTTTGTGTCTGTGAGTGTGTGTGTATCTGTGTGTGTGTCTGTGAGTGTGTGTGTCTGTCTGTGTGTGTGTGTCTGTCTCTGTGAGTGTGTGTGTCTGTCTGTGTGTGTGTGTCTATGTGTGTCTGTGTGTGTGAGTGCGTGTGCGTGTTTAATTGTCTCTTTATTTATTTGTTTGTTTGTGGTTATTACTTATTTAATGTTTTCTGTTTGTTTACGGATAAATCAGGATGTTATTGTATTTACTTCATATAATTGGTCAATTTGAATTCTTAGTGACGAAACGAGCGCTTATTGGTCAGCCGGGTGCAGGCGAAACTCTGTGACCAATAGGAGAGCAGAATCGGTCTAAAGCGGGAAGCTCTGAAGGTTAACAACTTCCTCTGAGCTCAGTGTCAGGTGCTGTTTTTTTTATATCTGATATTTTTATTTTGTTTACACATGTGGCTTATTATATTATCGCGTTCTTGTGCTACATGAAGCGTTAACAAACACGGAGCTTTAACAACGTTCACTTCAATGTTTCCTACGAGTGAGTAAAGTAACTAGTTATTATTAGTAGCTTGTAACTAAGCAACCATCTGTTTACACCGTAAAACTGTAGTCTTAACGACTCTGTTTCTTCCATCCTCAGGTTTAAGACTTATTAAATCTCCAGGTTTTCTCGGTATCTCGGTGAATTATATTCTTTCAGCATTGTTACGACACAAACTCGATATTTTTATAAGAGGGGGTTTGGAAACGAAAGCGGAAATACAAGAATAAACCGGAAGTGTGTTGAAAATAATCAACAGCAGGATGTTGATACGAATCAGCTGAAGTGTGACCTCAAAACATTGAGTTTTTTTTTTTTTTTTTTTTAAACCTGGTCTAGATTAGAAAGTGATATTTAACAAGCTGTTATATGATGACTCAGGATAATGGGACTGTAAACTCTACACCACCCACAGCATCTACGTCCATATGAAACCAAGACAACCTTAATACTAGACTTTATTGTGCACCTTTCAGTAAAATATCAGCTGACACTTTTGCTTGTGTTAATTTGAGCTCCTTTCATGTGTAAATGATGTGTTGTGGTTGGAGGTAAACATCTTTTTCCTGTTATTGCAGCTCAAGCGAGCATCATCTTCATGTGCCACATATAACCCAGTGCTTATGGAGCAGGTGTACAGGCTGCAGCGTGAAGTGGGTCGAGGCAGCTATGGCGTGGTGTTTGAGGGTCATGTTATGGAGACAGGCTGGTGGGGCTGCAGAGGAGACACGGTGGCCATCAAACGTCTGCCCTGCGGCAGCCCAGAAAGCATTCAACTCTATTTGCAGGAGCTGTGGGCCATGAGAGCCACCGGGAGGAGACACCCGAACATCATCGCTCTGCTTAACTGTCTGGTACAGACCGGTCCGAAAACGCTGCAGCCGCTCAAATCTGACAAGTTGCCGCTGGACCTCGTGGAGAGCGCCCTCAAAGGACGGGTTGTGGACAAGGACTCTAAAAGTCAAGCGAGGAACACAGGGTCTGCAAAAAGGTGCTTGGCTCTGTGGCTGGTGATGGAGTACTGCGATGGTGGAGACCTGAACCAGTACATGTTGTCTAGATGTCCAGACATGCAGAGGAATTATGAGGTGGTCCGGCAGCTCAGCAGTGGCATGACTTTTCTACACGGATTGGGGATCGTTCACCGAGACCTAAAACCGGCCAATGTGCTCGTCTGCGTAACCAAAACTGGTCCGGTGATCAAGGTGATGCGCAATACTGCAATTTAATCCTGCACACTAGTAGCGTGACATGATGCGTAATTCAGTTAAATTAAAAACAATAATTAAAAAGCAATGATTTTGCAACCTATAATTGCAATAACTATAATTGAAAGCCAGTAAAATTACAAAACTTGTGATTTTCTCCATTTTAACAGCAACATCAGAAACAAACATAACCCAGTTATTCACTGAAGCTCTGTCTCATGTCACAGATTTAGCTGAACAGGTTTATGATTGCAGATGCAAACAAGACTCAAAGATACGAGTCCACTTCTTTTCGGGTCCGTCTCAATCCACTCTTTAGTCAGTGAGTTAGTATCTGGTGTACGGTACAGAGTTGGGTCTCGGGTATAAAGACTCTGACTCTACACGCTGGGGCACCGATGACTCAATTTCCAATAACGTTGAAATCTCTACATCAATATATCAAATAATACAGTTTTATATGTTGTATAAATTTGTTAATTTAATGACACATTTCTGTCACAATGCTTCAAACAGGATCGCAGGCTAGGGGATATTTTTTTTCTCAAACGAATCATCAAATCAAGTTAAACATTACTGCTAATCATTTGAGAGCTACAGGAACCAGAACAAGTTTCTTACATTTGTACATGAAGTTGGTTGAGAGTTTGGTTCATCTATAGGTGCTGGTCATATAATTAGAATATCATCAAAAAGTTGATTTATTTCACTAATTCCATTCAAAAAGTGAAACTTGTATATTATATTCATGAATTACACACAGACTGATATTTCAAATGTTTATTTCTTTTCATTTTGATGATTATAACTGACAACTAAGGAAAATCCCAAATTCAGTATCTCAGAAAGGGGGACACGGTGGCT
>NC_083462.1:32543861-32571361 GCF_030014155.1 Tachysurus vachellii | reverse complement strand
GAGGTGTGGGCTGGACACAGCTACACAGCACAAGCAGACATTTTCTCTCTAGGTGTCCTCTTCTGGGCCGTGCTGGAGAGGATCACCTTTCTGGAGGATGGCTCCAGCGAGGAGCAGCTGGGTGAGTGCAAGACACTGGAGCTGGAGCTTATGAATAGGTTCCAGACTTTGTTCGGCTAAAGCTGAGACTTTAAATGTGTGGCGTGTATAAAAAAAACAAACATACATACAAACTAAGGACTGCACTTTATTTATTCAGTGGGTAAAATGCATAAAAAATGAGATCTGTAGTGGGTGGTTTAGTGGATGGTCTGGTATAACAGTTATAGGCCTGGAAAGAGCTCAGGTTTCACTTCATTCATACTTAAATCTTTCACCTTTGGCTTAGTGGTTAAGGCTCTGGATTACTGATCAGTAGGTCGTGGGCTCCAAGCTGCCACTGTTTGGCCCTTGAGCAAGTCCCTTAATTCTCTATGATCACACCTGGTGCTGTGCTCTGACCCCAACCTCCTACCAAACTGGCATATGCAGAGATACTAACATCACTGTGATGTACGTGTGACAACGGGGGGGGCACGGTGGCTTAGTGGTTAGCACATTCGCCTCACACCTCCAGGGTTGGGGGTTCGATTCCCGCCTCCACCTTGTGTGTGTGGAGTTTGCATGTTCTCCCCGTGCCTCGGGGGTTTCCTCCGGGTACTCCGGTTTCCTCCCCCGGTCCAAAGACATGCATGGTAGGTTGATTGGCATCTCTGGAAAATTGTCCGTAGTGTGTGATTGTGTGAGTGAATGAGAGTGTGTGTGTGCCCTGTGATGGGTTGGCACTCCGTCCAGGGTGTATCCTGCCTTGATGCCCGATGACACCTGAGATAGGCACAGGCTCCCCGTGACCCGAGGTAGTTCTGATAAGCGGTAGAAAATGAATGAATGAATGTACGTGTGACAAATAATGGCTTCATCGGATGAGAGATGGATATTTACGAGCACGTTATACTATGACGGTTCCCTTTGGGGAAGTCGTGGCCTAATGGTTAGAGCGTCTGACTCCTAAGGTTGTGGGTTCGAGTCTCGGGCCGACCACGACCGAGGTGCCCTTGAGCAAGGCACCGAACCCCCCCAACTGCTCCCCGGGCGCCGCAGCATAAATGGCTGCCCACTGCTCCGGGTGTGTGTTCACGGTGTGTGTGTTTACTGCTGTGTGTGTGCACTTTGGATGGGTTAAACGCGGAGAACAAATTCTGAGTATGGGTCACCGTACTTAGCCGTATGTCACGTCACTGTACCGTGATCTTCTTAAACTAAAGCTTGCCTCACTACTACATGCCTTGCTTTTAACCCCGTTTTGAACTCCAGTTGGATCCTTAATTCATGATCAGGGTGTTTTAAAGAATTAAAGGAATCAGTCCTGGACCACCGGGGCGTTTTATTCTAATTTCACATCTCAGTAAGTACACTGCTTTATTTCAGAACTGCACCGCTCCTCCATAAATATCTCGCTCAATGTCATTTGCTCATCATTATTCGTTCTTCGGGTTTGAGACATCGACGGAAACTACAAGAGCAGCCCTTTTCTCGTAATTGAGAAACAGAGCCTGTGTTTATTGATCTCGGCACTCATCGGAGCTCATCCTGGCTGTGTGTGACCCCAAACTCACCCCCACTAATGCCGGCCAGTGCATCAGAGCCACATCAGGATGGTAGCTGTGCTTAATTTTATGTATTGTGGCATTTGAGTGCCCGACTTAAGGCCCCATTGACACGGTGTATTATTGGTGATGGACTAAATTGGTTTGAGCGAAGAGGCTTTGGATGGAGCGGCCAGCCAATTCAAGCAGGACTGTAATTACTCAGAGCTGGCTACCACAAAGGTCAGATGTCTAAGCCTATTTATTAAAGGCAGTTAAGGGCTTTCAGTGTTGTTTTTTCATCTCTCATCCATCAAAGTTACCGGGTGTGTTTTGTTTCCTTTGTGCCGTAGTGAATACTAATGACTGGTGCCTTGTGCTTCAGCTTCACTCTCACTCCACGCAGTGAAGCTGATAAACTTTGCTGTTGCTGATTTATATTCCCTCCATGCCCTTGAGTTTATATGCTTAATAATTTGGTATTCAAACAAAAAGAAAAATGACCTTTTTCTGCTTTTTGAGTTTGTCATATCCTTTCATCCATCTACAGGAGTTTATGTGGAGAAGGGACGACGGATCATGCCGCTCGGAGAGGCTTTATGTCAGAATCCAGCTCTGCAGTTGGTCATCCCCATGCGAGCGCGACGTGCCTCGCCGTTACCTCCAACACTGAGCCCCGACTTGTGTGCCCTGCTTTTGGACATGCTGGCATTTGACCCTGATACTCGTCCCACCGCACTACAGCTGCAAGATAGAACTTATAGTGCCATAGACACTCCCTGAGCTCCAGATTCTATTATTTCTTTATTCAAACTGAAGGTTTCTTCCTCATTTCTTCTCAGGGAGTTTTTTCCACACCACCTCTGACTTATTCGTTAGGGATAAATTTACAATTTAAATGTACAGTTTATTTGCTGAATTTATATATATATTTAAAAAAATCTTACATTTCTGTAAAGCTGCTTTTGCGACAACGTTACAACATTAAACGTGCTATAAAAATCAACCCGAATTGAATTTCTCGCTCGCCACAGACAACATGGATTCTCTGGCTTTTGTGTACAAGTCGTACTACATTAAGGTTCATTCGCATGTGTGCCGTCTGTCTGGTACGGTGGCCGAGAAGTGCAAAACAAATTAACAAATCTGAAAACAAATTAACAAATCTGAAAACAAATTAACAAATCTGAAAACAAATTAACAAATCCGAAAACACTTTAACAAATCCGAAAACACATTAACAAATCTGAAAACAAATTAACAAATCCGAAAACAAATTAACAAATCCGAAAACAAATTAACAAATCCCAAAACAAATTAACAAATCCCAAAACAAATTAACAAATCCCAAAACAAATGAACAAATCTGAAAACACATTAACAAATCTGAAAACACATTAACAAATCCGAAAACAAATTAACAAATCCGAAAACACATTAACAAGTCAGACAACCCAGAAGCGGTAGGTATAGTTTGTGAATGGAAACTTACCGATCATTGGACAAGACACCTGTCATTAAAGATATACAGGTGAATGAAAGGTGTCTCGTCCGATGATCGGTAAGTTTCCATTCACAAACTATACCAACCGCTTTTGGGTTGTCTGACTTGTTAATGTGTTTTCAGATTTGTTAATTTGTTTTCGGATTTGTTAATTTGTTTTTGGATTTGTTAATTTGTTTTGGGATTTGTTAATTTGTTTTGGGATTTGTTAATTTGTTTTTGGATTTGTTCATTTGTTTTCAGATTTGTTCATTTGTTTTCGGATTTGTTAATTTGTTTTCGGATTTGTTAATTTGTTTTGGGATTTGTTAATGTGTTTTTGGATTTGTTAATTTGTTTTTGGATTTGTTAATTTGTTTTCGGATTTGTTAATTTGTTTTCGGATTTGTTCATTTGTTTTCGGATTTGTTAATTTGTTTTGGGATTTGTTAATGTGTTTTTGGATTTGCTAATTTGTTTTGCACTTCCCGGCCACCGTAGTCTGGCGATGTTCAAATATTTTAAAACAAATGCTTGAAATATTGCACTCGTAATCTACCGGCGCACTGAACAGGAGCGCAGAAGTTGGCCGAGTTGTAACTTCTTCTGAAGTGAAAAGTCTACACAGCCCTGCTGCAGTATTTTTGTGCCTGATAAATCCTGACAGATCCTTTTCCACCATTGGTCTGAAATCAATAGTAACCCACAAAAAGTCATCAGCTGGATTTTCTTGACTGCTCAGTTGCAACACGCTTTGGAAGCCAGAGCCTGCAAAGTGCTTAGAAAGCATGTACAGTGTCTCACGCTCATAATATATCAGATATAACATAGCAGGAGAGGAGGAGTACCAAATTCTCTCCAACACATTTACTGTTTAAATGCCATCACGAACGAGTGGAGACAAATGGGATGACGATGACGGTATGAAGATTCCTTCTTAACTTGCGCGAAAGGACAAGAAGAAAAACTGTCATGAGACCTAGAGCAACATTACAGTAACCACAGGAATATCTGTCCGGTGGCGCTCTCTCTCCCTACATGTGACGTTACTCCGGAATCCAATCATGTTGTCAGTGTATTTAAGCTTTAAATAAAAGAACTGAACTGTGTTAAACTTTGTGTTCCATGTATCATTAAGCATTATTGACTGATACAGACAGATGGTGTATGTATAGAAATGCTGTTCCATGTTAATGCTTTCAGCAGGATAATGTTCCCTCACACACTGCAAACATTCTTCAGGAATAGGTTAAAGAACATGACCGAGTTCAAGTTGTTGTCTAAATGCCCCAGATGTCTGTTGAACATTTGAAGGCTTTGGCAGGAAGGAATTAGTGATAACTCAGAAATTACACTGACCTTTATGTTGAATGGACATGATTTGTAATTTTACTAATGTTATAGAGATGAAGATGAGGTTGGTTCCTCGTGAGGTTTCTTTATCATAGTGGGGAGTTTTTCCTCTGCACTATCACCTCAGGCTTGCTCATTAGAGATAAAATAAGTATTAACATTTTTTATTTTTTATTTTTAGACTTTCATTTCCATTGTTAAACGTGCTATAAAAATCAAATTGAACTGAATTGTATTTAATCTCAGGGGGGCACGGTGGCTTAGTGGTTAGCACGTTCACCTCATACCTCCAGGGTTGGGGGTTCAATTCCCACCTCCGCCTTGTGTGTGTGGAGTTTGCATGTTCTCCCCGTGCCTCAGGGGTTTCCTCCGGGTACTCCGGTTTCCTCCCCCGGTCCAAAGACATGCATGGTAGGTTGATTGGCATCTCTGGAAAATTGTCCGTAGTGTGTGATTGCGTGAGTGAATGAGAGTGTGTGTGTGTGCCCTGTGATGGGTTGGCACTCCGTCCAGGGTGTATCCTGCCTTGATGCCCGATGACGCCTGAGATAGGCACAGGCTCCCCGTGACCCGAGGTAGTTCGGATAAGTGGTAGAAAATGAATGAGTGAGAGTGAGTGCATTTAATCTCAATCTAGTAGAGCATCTGTGGGACAAACAAGTTTTATAGAGACTCCAGCACACAATTTACAGGACTTAAAGGATCTGCAGCTATAGCGTGTTGGTGCCAGATACAGCAGCACCCCTTCAGGTTTTGTGGAGTCCATGCCTCAATGAGTCCGAGCTGTTTGGGTGGCACAAGGAAAACCGACACCATGTTAAATATGCTGTTTTAATGTTGTGGCTGATTTTTCTGATCTTATAAAATTTTTGGTATTTATTGTTATATGTATTTTTCCTATTACTAGATTATTTGGTGCAAAAACAAGTCAGCTTACAGTATGACCTAAACATGACCATAGCCACAGTGAGGCATGGTGGTGGCAGCATCATGTTATACTGACTCTTTAGCTGGGACTGGAGCTCTAATCATGATCAGTTTACCATCCAGCACGATAATTATGACCCAAATCACAAATCCAAGTCAAAGGAAAAGCTACAGAAAATGATCATCATTTAGAGTTATCACTAGTTACCACCACATCCAAGTTCTATCAAATCCTGTAGAATGACAGTAAGAGGATTGTGTACACTTATGGAACCATGTTATCATAAGAGGTTTCTCGTTTTTCTCTTGAATCACATTAAAGGTCACAGACGCATGGATTGCATGGATTGTAACAGGGCTATGTCGATTTTTTTTTTTTTTAGATCCATTGTACATTGTATTCTTAAACTGTTTGAATATGTTAAATATGTTGCTGTATTTTGTTGCTCGTGTACTTTATGGACAAATGAATTGCAGTCAGTGACAGTGCCGAAGTTAATTCAGCTTCACCATTCAGCTACTGTAGGATTAAATCGTAGAGAAGTTTCATTTCATTCCAACTGAAGCGAGTGGACCGAGAGAGTTGTTGCTGCACAGCGGAATAAAGCGTCCAGGACTCTGACAAGAGGAACGTTGATGGAGCTCTCTTGAAGACTGCAAGAATGCAGCTAGTGGGGAAAAAATTGACATTTCTATCATTCAAAATGATGGCTGATGTACAGTATTTTCCATTGCACTGAAGTAGCTGCTGAGCTTTTAGTTTAGAGTTATTACCCTTTTATTTCTTTCTTTCCTGCTGGTCTGTACGTGTCAAATGGTCTTTCAGCGTCGAGCTGCGCTCATTCTTCCACAGGAAATGAAACATCCAGTTTGACTGATACAGATTAAAGCTGCCTGGATCCAAAATACTTTCTTTTAGTTGAGAGATCATACGTCAACAAGTAGAAGCGACGAGAATCATATGTGGGGGTTTTTTTTTTCAATTCACTAAGAATATCTTTACACCTCAAGTGTCTGAAATCTGACTGCATATGAAGGAAGAAATAAAAATTCATTCATTCATTCATTCATCTTCTACCGCTTATCCGAACTACCTCGGGTCACGGGGAGCCTGTGCCTATCTCAGGCGTCATCGGGCATCAAGGCAGGATACACCCTGGACGGAGTGCCAACCCATCACAGGGCACACACACACACACTCATTCACTCACGCAATCACACACTAGGGACAATTTTCCAGAGATGCCAATCAACCTACCATGCATGTCTTTGGACCGGGGGAGGAAACCGGAGTACCCGGAGGAAACCCCTGAGGCACGGGGAGAACATGCAAACTCCACACACAAGGCGGAGGCGGGAATCGAACCCCCAACCCTGGAGGTGTGAGGCGAACGTGCTAACTACTAAGCCACCGTGTCCCCTCAGAAATAAAAATTATTTGGAATAAAAAGCAATAGGCTTTGTGTTTGATGTGCTGATTGTTTTATTTCATATACATTTCATTTTTTTCCGTGGCGTTTATCTTAAACAGAGTCTCAGGGAAACCCAAAGTCTATCCCAGAGGACTCGCGGCGAGATCACACACACTCCAGACAATTTATTGATGCCGATCCGCCTAGAACATGTTTTTGGCTTATGACTGAGGGAGGAAACCGGAGAACCTGGAGGAAACCCCTAAAGAACACGGAGAACATGCAGACTCCACACATACAGGGAGGAAACAGAAGACAAATCCACAACCCTGGAAGTGAGAGACAAACCCTTTCACCATTAAAGCCTCTGATCTTGGTAAATCGCTAGTTCAGGTACAGTGGTGTTTAATGAGACATAAAATCTCAAACATGACAAGAATATTGCGATTAGAGCAAGAGCTTCTTGTCCAGTGGTGTGGTATTAATGAGGAATCCAACATGTCGAGGAGATGGAGAACGTTAGACTGCTGTGTGATTACAGTTATAGCAGAGAATTGGCTCAGCTACAGCGGTGATGGTGGTGGTGTTAGCATGAACTTGAAGAGGTCACGAGAGAACTAGCGACTAAAGAACCGCTGCATCACCATCTAGGTAGAAGTGAAGTGAGTGTTCATGCTGTGTTCATGCTACCGGGTAAATGGCTGTATAAAGCTCATCCGAAGCTACTATAACTGACTTTTAACAGTCGAGCAACTATGGTGTCTGTTTTGCTGGAAAATCTTTGAACATTTATGCAACATCTGGGACTGAAATCAGAGCATGTCAGATGTCCTCATGTAGCTGAGCTCCAAGTTGGACTGCTAATGTTAGTGATAACGCTTGTGATTTAACCTCATATCATATCTCATATAATTCTCATATCATAGTGGAGAGTTTTTCCTCTCCACCATCACCTCAGGCTTGCTCATTAGAGATAAAATAAGTATTAACTTTTTTTTATTTTTTATTTTTAGACTTTCATGTCCATTGTTAAACGTGCTATACAAATCAAATTGAACTGAATTGCATTTAATCTTTCATATTTTATATAGTTATTATATACAACCCCTGGCAAAAAGTATGGAATCCAGTGTTGTATAAAGTATTAGAAATACTTTAGAATACTTGAGTAAAAGTACAAGTATCGTACTAGAAAAAGACTTTGGTAGAAGTGAAAGTTACCTTTTAGAATATTATTCAAGTAAAAGTCTTAAAGTATCTGATATTTACTGTACTTAAGTATCAAAAGCCATTTTCTGATATTTAATGTACTTAAGTATTTGAAGTAAAAGTAAAAAGTAAAATTTGAGTGATTTTCTGTAGGCATAAGTGCAGGGGCGGTTCTAGGGTCTCATCTTTAGGGGGTTTTAGCCCTCAGTGAGAATTTAAAACAAGAAGAGTTTTATATTATATATTATATGACTACATAGTAAGCCAAAAGTTATGGGATTATTAAATGGTAATGATGTCAGTCTTGAATCAGATCAGTTCATGTATGTGTACATTCTCTACAAACAGTGTGTCCAATGAATGCAGTCATTAATAAAAAAATATTCACAAGACAAAGATCAAATTAATAAATGTTATTTTTATTTAGTACTGAACGGATTGTTTGCATTAATATTTTGTTTGTGCTACAACTCTGGTAATAAGAATAGTGACATTTCACTGCTTTTGGTTGCCGTCTTTGCGGCTTTCCGCCGATTAACGTTATAGATAAACGCCTCCAGCTCTGACTGCGCGTGCACGCTGTGCGTCCCTGTGCTTCTCCGTAGAGCGTGCGGATGTGCATAATGTAATCTAGGAGCAGTGATTCACAAACCTCCCTTATTAAAGTCGCACACATTTCTTATGATTTTATTTTGTAGTAACGAGTAACGAAGACGCTTAGTGGAAATATAACGGAGTAAAAGTTTACATTTTATCTAGGAAATGTAGTGGAGTAAAAGTGAAAGTTGACATAAATTTAAATAGCGAAGTAAAGTACAGATACAGGGGGCACGGTGGCTTAGTGGTTAGCACGTTCGCCTCACACCTCCAGGGTCGGGGTTCGATTCCCGCCTCCACCTTGTGTGTGTGGAGTTTGCATGTTCTCCCCGTGCCTCGGGGGTTTCCTCCGGGTACTCCGGTTTCCTCCCCCAGTCCAAAGACATGCATGGTAGGTTGATTGGCATCTCTGGAAAATTGTCCCTAGTGTGTGATTGCGTGAGTGAATGAGAGTGTGTGTGTGTGCCCTGCGATGGGTTGGCACTCCGTCCAGGGTGTATCCTGCCTTGATGCCCAATGACGCCTGAGATAGGCACAGGCTCCCCGTGACCCGAGGTAGTTCGGATAAGCGGTAGAAGATGAATGAATGAATGAAGTACAGATACGTGACATTTCTACTTAAGTACAGTAACGAAGTATCTGTACTCCGTTACATTACAACACTGATGGAATCCCCCCTCTCAGAAGATGTTCATTCAAATGTTTAATTGTGTAGAAAAAAAACACAAACACATATATGCCACAATACAATTTTCACTCAACAATCCAAACTTCTGGCTGTATAAAACACTTTAAAAAAAAAAACAAAGAAACATTAAAAAAGTTAAAGAAAGTTAATTACAACTCTTTTTACAGATCAAACAGAGGAATAAAATATGGAATCACACAAATCTGAGGAAAATGATATGGAATCACCAAATAAAAACACTACTAGTACTTTGTTGCACAACCTCTGGCTTTTATAACAGCTTGAATTCTCTGAGGCCTGGATTTAACTAATAACAAACAGTAAACTTCATCAATCTGTCTCCAGCTTTGTCTTATTGCAGTTACCAGATCAGCTTTGCAGGTTAGAGCCTTGTCGTGGACCATTTTCTTTCATTTCCACCACAGATTTTCAATTGGATTGAGGTCCGGACTATTTACAGGCCATGCCATTGACATTATATGTATGTCTTTCCTGTAGGAATGTGTTCACAGATTTTGCCCTATGGCACGATGCATTATCATCCTGAAGAATGATGCTACCATCACCAAACATCCTTTCAATTGATGGAATAAGAAAAGTGTCCAAAATCTCAACATAAACTCAAAAAAAGCATTTATAGAAGATGTAATGACTGTCATCTCTCCCATACTGTACCTGACATACAGTACAACCCCATATCATTAATGACTGTGGTAATTTGCATGTTTTCTTCAGGCAGTTGTCTTTATACATTTCATTGGAACGGCACCAAACAAAAGTTCCAGCATCATCACCCTGCCCAGTGCAGACTCGTGATTCATCACTGAATATAACTCTCATCCAGTCATCCACAGTCCAAGATTGTCTTTCTTTAGCCCACTGAAACCTTGTTTTTTCTGTTTAGATGTTAACGAGGGGAACACGGTGACTTAGCAGTTAGCACATTCGCCTCACACCTCCAGGGTTGGGGGTTCGATTCCCACCTCCGCCTTGTGTGTGTGGAGTTTGCATGTTCTCCCCGTGCCTCGGGGGTTTCCTCCGGGTACTCCGGTTTCCTCCCCCGGTCCAAAGACATGCATGGTAGGTTGATTGGCATCTCTGGAAAATTGTCCGTAGTGTGTGATTGTGTGAGTGAATGAGAGTGTGTGTGTGCCCTGCGATGGGTTGGCACTCCGTCCAGGGTGTATCCTGCCTTGATGCCCGATGACGCCTGAGATAGGCACAGGCTCCCCGTGACCCGAGGTAGTTCGGATAAGCGGTAGAAAATGAATGAATGAATGTTAACGATGGTATTCGTTTGGCTTTTCTGTATGTAAATCCCATTTCTTTTAGGCGATTTCTTACAGTCCGGTCATAGACATTGACTCCATTTTCTGCCCATTTGTTCCTCATTTGTTTTGTTGTGCATTTTCTGTTTTCAAGCTATATTGCTGTAAGTTTTCTGTCTTGGCGCTTTGATGTCTTTCTTGGTCTACCAGTACGTTTCCCTTTTACAACCTTACCATTTGATTTGTACTTGGTCCAGATTTTAGACACAGCTGACTGGGAACAACCAACATCTTTTGCAACAGTCCGTGAAGATTTACCTTCTTCGAGAAGTTTGATAATCCTGTCCTTTGTTTCAACTGACATCTCTCGTGTTGGAGTCATGAGTCACGTCAATCATCTTGGGTCAACACACCACTAATGTGTTTTTTAACTGCAGACTAATTAGCAGTTGTAATCAGATACAGGTGTTTGTTTTAGAAATGCAAAGTGCATGGTGATTCCATATAACTTTCCTCAGAATTGTGTGATTCCATATTTTTTTCCTCTGTTTGATCTGTAAAAACAGTTGTAATTAACTATAGTTATCTTTCTTTGTTTTTTTTTTTTAAAGTGTTTTAAACAGCCAGACGTTTGGATTGTTGAGTGAAAATTGTTTTGTGGCATATATGTGTTTGTTTTTTTTCTACACAATTAAACATTTGAATGAACATCTTCTGAGAGGGGGGATTCCATACTTTTGCCAGGGGTTGTCATTCATTCATTCATTCATCTTCTACCGCTTATCCGAACTACCTCGGGTCGCGGGGAGCCTGTGCCTATCTCAGGCGTCATCGGGCATCAAGGCAGGATACACCCTGGACGGAGTGCCAACCCATCACAGTAGTTTATACTTTTTCTTCTATCTACCTCCTTTTGGTTTTATTTTTATCCTTAACTCCTTTTTAATGCTCGAATACCGGACAGACGTAACAAGCATTTCACTGCATGTCGTACTGTGTATGTACGTGTGTGTGACAAATAAAAATTTGATGTGATTTGATTGTAAATGGCTATAACGCTACTGTAAACACAAAGCTAGTTCGAACTTCCTCGATTCGAGAAAAACTAGCAGTACTTCATAGAATGATGTCATAACCACTTCTCCTGGTCATTCAGTTCTCCAATCGTTATGTAGTTGTAGTTCACTTTTCATACCATTCAGTTCAAACGTGGGTTTTTTTTAATGTGTTGACTCCTAGTTTTACACTAACACCTGATTTTAAAATTTCCGTCTGTTATGTTTGTATCTTTCTCTAACCCTAACCTTTAACCCTAGGGCTAATGGGGCTGGGAATCTTACATAACAGTTATAATGATGTCATAACTAAATTCTTCTAATGGCCAATCATTGTTCACATGTAGGTTTTGTTTATTATTTATAACGTTTAGTTCAATGTGGGTTTTGTTCAGTATTAGATCAGTTATACCTCTTGGTTTTTCACGGACACACCTTTGTATTTATATCGCAGCCGATTCTTCAGCTAACGGAGTTCGATAAACAAGAGTAAAAACAACAACCGATGACAGCGCAAATAAAACAAACTGGCGCAAAGTCGTGTACCGTTCAGCCCTCTGTCTCGGCTCTTAAACACCTCTCATCCGTGGCATTTACCCCTACGCCCTTTCCTTTACGCTCCGCTAGTTTGCAGATCGAACAAACACAGCACCATATCCTGGAGCATCCATCTGAACGAAGCATCTGAAACTGTAATCAAGACAACTCGATTATCTACGAAGCCTGGGGTCGAAGGTCTCTCTGGGATTAACTGACGAATCAGAACGGCGTACATCACATGCAAGCCATCCTTTACCGTGTCGCTAGAAAACGACAAGCTCAGAGCGTTCGTTTAATCACACACCGCATGTCACAGTAAAAGAGCGGCCACGCCCTGTTTCCACTTTACTGGAACTTATTTTTTATTTTTCTTCAGAGGCCAGACAATAGACGAGCGGATTACGAGACGGTTCAGTCATCACTGGAGTGACACCTTGACTCACGGCGCCTGAGACAGAGACATAATTGGTATTGCGATGTTAAATGAAGCAGCAAAAAGACATCAACAGAGATATCATGAGCTCTCCCACGAAGAAAAGATGCCTCTCCACCCCGGGAGACTTCTGATGGAAATTGGCAGCATGGCAACGGGCTCAGACGCAGATTCTCAAAAAAAAAATCTGATGCTTTTATTGCTAACAAGATGAAAGCAATTTCACTCCCCTTGACTACGAGGTTCAGACAGTAGACGCTGCAGCGTTTTAATGTCTTTATGATGTTCTTTGTATTGAGGCAACAGAGTGATAGGTGTGTGTGTGTGTGTGTGTGTGTGTGTGTGTGTGTGTGTGTGTGTGTGTGTGTGTGTGTGTGATAGCAGTCTTACTTTAATCTCCAACTTTTGCCAAGAATTAATTTCGATGTTCAATCAAACACCAGCTGAGATAAAGATTCTTTATTTGTTAAAACAAACTTTGAATGAATACAAATATGAATCCTGAAGGTCATCCTGTAGCTTCCTGTCAGTCTTTTATATCACACACACCCACACGCACACACACACACACACACACACAATTACATCACTCACACCCACATGCACACACACACCCACATGCACACACACACACAATTACATCACACACACAATTACATCACTCACACCCACATGCACACACACAATTACATCACTCACACCCACATGCACACACACACCCACATGCACACACACACACAATTACATCACACACACACACACACACACACACACAATTACATCACACACACCCACACGCGCACACACAATTACATCACACCCCCCCCCCCCCACACACACACAATTACATCACACACACGCCCCCCCACACACACACACCCACACCCACAATTACATCACACACACCCACACACACACACCCACACACACATCAAATCACCCTCCATACAATCACATGTCCACCCAACAGCCCAACTGACCCACAAACACCCTCACATTCACAAACACCCTGAGACCCCCCCACAAACACACCTCCATACACAATCAAACACACAACCCCCCCACCCCCCAATTAAGAACACATACTATCAAACACACACCCAAACACACCAACATTTAAACACACTATTATTTGTGTTTCCTCGTGTGCAGCTGACAGAAATCTCTGTTCTTTCAGTCCAGGCGTTTGACCATGTACGGCCCCTCCAGCTCGTAACCCATCTTCCTGTAATAATTCCGAGTTCCTACACCTGAAAGCAAAAGACAGACACAAACTCAACATACATGTCTGCGATAACGCACTGTTTAATTCTTTCAGCGCGGCGACACAAACGGAGGGGTGAGTTTAATCCCAGTGTGAAAACCGGCATGATAATAAGAGAGAAACTCTTCCTCCCTCTGCGCCATTATCTCAGTCGTGCAGCTGATTTCACAGGGCTGAGTGCAAGACGGTTTATTCGGTGCGGGAGCGAGGAAGATTGGAGAGGAAGATGAAAGGAAGAGTTTCTAATAGAAGAAAAATACCTGAGATAACAGCGAGTTTGGTGGAGCCGTGTTCGTCTCTGGCGATTCTCTCCGCCTCCTCCATCAGCATCATCCCGAAACCCTGCACAGAGATTAATAACGAGCCGCACGTTAGGTGAAAACCGAAGCTGTTCACTAACAAAACCTTTATGCTTTTCTCTCAGTGTATTTCACACGGAATAAAGAAATTGATTACTCAGAAAATAAAAATTGACTCCTACCTGATCAAATATTAGGTAGGAGTTAATATGCATATAAATATCTTGTCTATTTATTGTAACTTTTCTTCCGGAACTTTCCACCAGAACAAAAAAACCCACACTGCGGTTATTTAGGACGTTTTTTTTGGCTGCCACAGTCACAAAAACCCTTCTGGAGGAACTGAAATACATTAGAAGTCTGTCTCTAATCCCTTGATGATTCAGAAAGGTCCCGAGACCCTGACCGACTTCAGACAGTATTAGAGCAGGTCAAACCAAATGTGGTGCTCTTTTCCTACCTGGTGCTGGAACTTGCTGGGATCTCTGCTGCTGACGGGAACCACGCTGCCGTACACGTGCAGCTCACGCACGATCGACACCGGCCCCTTCAGCTCCGTCCGAAAAGACTGCGGTGAGCAGCGGCGAAGCCTCAACAAGCCAATCAGGATGTCCTGCTCGGGATCCTCGTACGACAGGAAGGTCTCCCAGCCTCCATTGGCCACGTAGTCTCGTCTGATCAGCTCCACCTAAACGCAGCGTTCAGCAATGACTTCACACACACGAGCCCTTGAAAGTACTGAGTGAAAGCTGGTAAAGCGATAATTACCTGGTATGGTCGCACTTTATGATGGATCTCTTGGATTCCCACCTCTCTGGTTCTCACATCTCTACACTAAAGGAACCGACAGACGAGGAACATTTAGAAAACGGCTTTGGCTCGGTAGGTTTATTCGTGATTTGATTCGGGTTATTTAAATGAGTTCAGTTCACCTCGCTTCCCATGTCCTTCATCCGTGCCAGCGCCAGCTCTCGCAGGTTGCCATGTTCTACACCGGAGGTGACCAGAGGCATGGGGATGTCCCTGAAAAACAACACACGCACACAATCACACCGTCAGCCTCCATCAGTGCAGGTGAAAAATAAATCTCCTGCTTGCACACTTTGCGCTTTATGTCTATTTAGTACACAGTTATAGAGGAGAAATGATTCATCATCACACTCTCTGGTGTCACCCAGGTCTGAATGTTCAGATTTCTGTACAGATATATATATGGACAGAAAGCATTCCGACCCGACGGACCAACCTGTATAGCGATGCATGATGGGAACTGTGTTTTTATGAGATCTTTTGTGAAGAATCAAGCACTGCTATGCGGGTTGCTTTGTTGATCCGATTGCTTTCTCATCACAAGTAAACCTGAACGAGGTTTTGGTTCTGTGTTTGTTTATAGCGGTTCTGTAAAGTGTGTCTAACTCGGTGCTCCTATTGGTGGATTTTAGACCAAATTCTCCACAGGTTTTTGTTGTCGTCTCTCTCCGTGGTACGCAATCGTTCGCCTGCTGATATTTGATGCTGTGATGTGAAAACAGTGGATCTACCAAGCAAAAGTTGCTACCTAAGAACAAGCAACGTTTATAACCGGAACCTTTACTACCTCTGCACACGGTACACTCGGGTCCAGGGTGGCACCAGTGCCAGGATACGGGCCACCAGGTCCACCAGAGTGCTGGGTGAGTAGCTCTTGTAGCGCCCTGTCTTCCATAGCTCGTACAGACCCGTTCCCCGGATCACTAACGTCGGGTAGAGCTTCAGCCCGTCTGGCCGGAATGCCGGATTCTCAAAAAACTCCTGGACAGGATGAGAAAAAAAATATCAGACTCAACCTGACAGCACAGGGCTGTTTAGCGGACTTCACTAACTTTTGGTATTTGGGGCTGAGAATCGAGTCGTGAGTGTGAAGCTCTGAATCATTCAGTCTGCTAAACATCCTGAAATTGTCTTTCGAAGACAGACGAAGCAGAAGACAAAGCAGCCAGATGATGCGTCTGATGATGCTCGTACTTAGTGGAGCGATCGCTGGTGTGCTGAAGCTGACGTGCTTCAGTCATTCGTTTGAGCGACTCGAGCTGCGGCTCTGCGTTTACAGAGACTCTGCTTGTGGAAAGATTAATAGTAATAGTTTGTGCTTTTGGGTGTCCATAAGTGAGTGTGTCATAGTTCTTTTGAAAGCAGACGGCAGTCGATGCCGTGTGTGTGTGTGTGTGTGTGAGTGTATAAGCGTTTGTTATTCCACTCTCCATTAAGCAGCTACGTGTGTCAGACCACGATAATGATGATTGAACCACTGCAAGTGAAATGACAATGTCAGCGTGTATTTAATTGGGTTTGTCCAAAGCTGCGACCGGTGGTGTGCTTCAATCTACTCTTCTGTCTCGGAAACAAATTAACCGAATCTTTGTGTATTTACTTATTATTATCATTATTATTATTATTTTGTAAGTGTATTTATAGGAAACGAGTGCGGAAGCCTGCGCGGTCTGTGATAAGTGTGAAGCGGGTGCTGCTCGAGTCTAATGGGATTCCATTATCGCCCACCTGAGCTGCTGCCTTCCCCAGCGCACGGGTTCTGGAGATAGCAGTGACAGGTTCCTCTCCCCCTCAGGAGACAGAAAAACAGAGCAGGAGAGAGCGAGGGGGAAGGTTGAAGGAGAGAGATAAACAGATGTCGGCGCTGGTGGGTGACGCTGGAGAGGTACGGCGGGCGGGGCGCTGCAGACGGGGCGCTGTGAGGAGACAGATAGGAGCGGGCAGGAGCGTCAGGGTTAGAGACCAACGCATGCAGCCATTAATCTCCCTTCTCCTCGCTCTGACACACCTCCTAATGGAGCCACACGGCTCTGATATTGCTGTTTACTTGGAGAAGCTCGCACCCGAGACAAACCTCCAGCAAACTAGCAAAACAGATCAGCTCCGAGCTTCAGGTCCGAATTTCTGGTCTCTGCAGGAGTGATGTGAACATACACAAGCGATACAAAGCAGAGGGTCAAACCAGCACACGGTGCTTCTGGTGACACGGATTCAAGAAAAATGATCTTGAAGACGTGAATTAGTGAGTAAATAAACTGAGGGAAAAAAAACAACACTGACATCGTGTTCCACTTTCTGTCAGAGCGATGACATCACACTGAAACTATTCTTGTTAGCGAGCGGCTCTCTTTCTGCTTCCGGAACTAATCACGTGTAATTGGTATTTTAGCCCTGATAATAAGGGATTTTAATTATGAATAAATAAATAAATAAACCAGTTTTTAAATGGATTGGAAACTAACCTGTATTTCTGCAGGACTTTACTACAGGACCTGATTTACTTGGAGCAACTTTTTGAAATCTAATCTAAAAAAATATATATATATTATATACACTGTATATATAGGGTTTCCTGTAAGTGTTCTGGTTTCCTAGATCCAAGAACAAAAAGGTGGATTAATTACACAAACATGCTTTGTGTGTGTGTGTGAGAGAGAGTGTGTGTGTGTACGTGTGTGTGCCTGTGTGTGAGTGTGTGTGTATGCATGTGTGTGTGTGTGCGAGAGTGTGTGTCTGTGTGTGTGAGAGAGAGAGTGAGTGTGTGTGAGTGTGTGTGTGTGTGTGTGCGAGAGAGTGTATGTATGTGTGTGTGAGTGTGTGTGCCTGTGTGTGTGTGAGTGTGTGTGCATGCATGTGTCTGTGTGTGTGAGAGAGAGAGTGAGTGTGTGTGCATGTGTGTGTGTGTGTGAGTGTGTGAGAGAGTGTGTATGTGTGTGTTTGTGTGCATGTGTGTGCGCATGTGTGTGTGTGAGAGAGAGTGTGTGTGTGTGTGTGTGAGAGAGAGAGAGAGAGAGTGTGTGTATGTGTGCGTTTGTGTATCTGATGAGAAAGTGTTTCTGAATGAAGTAGACAGGATGTACACTAAGACACACTAAACTCGTCTTCTTTACAGTGCGTCTGTGTGTGTGAGAGAGAGTGTGTGTTTGTGTGCATGTGTGCGTGTGTGTATCTGATGAGAATAAAGTGTTGATGAAGTCTACTAATGAAGTAGACAGGATGTACACTAAGACACACTAAACCCGTCTTCTTTACAGTGTGTGTGTGTGTGAGAGAGTGTGTGTGTTTGTGTGCATGTGTGTGTGTGTGTGTATCTGATGAGAATAAAGTGTTTCTGAATGAAGTAGACAGGATGTACACTAAGACACACTAAACTCGTCTTCTTTACAGTGCATGTGTGTGTGTGTGAGAGAGTGTGTGTGTTTGTGTGCATGTGTGTGTGTGTGTGTGTGTATCTGATGAGAATAAAGTGTTTCTGAATGAAGTAGACAGGATGTACACTAAGACACACTAAACTCGTCTTCTTTACAGTGTGTGTGTGTGAGTGTGTGTTTGTGTGCATGTGTGTGTGTGTGTGTGTGTGTGTGTATCTGATGAGAATAAAGTGTTTCTGAATGAAGTAGACAGGATGTACACTAAGACACACTAAACTCGTCTTCTTTACAGTGCGTGTGTGTGTGTGTGTGTGAGAGAGAGTGTGTGTTTGTGTGCGTGTGTGTGTGTGTGTGTGTATCTGATGAGAATAAAGTGTTTCTGAATGAAGTAGACAGGATGTACACTAAGACACACTAAACTCGTCTTCTTTACAGTGTGTGTGTGTGTGTGTGTGTGTGTGTGAGAGAGAGTGTGTGTTTGTGTGCATGTGTGTGTGTGTGTGTGTATCTGATGAGAATAAAGTGTTTCTGAATGAAGTAGACAGGATGTACACTAAGACACACTAAACTCGTCTTCTTTACAGTGTGTGTGTGTGAGTGTGTGTTTGTGTGCATGTGTGTGTGTGTGTATCTGATGAGAATAAAGTGTTGATGAAGTCTACTAATGAAGTAGACAGGATGTACACTAAGACACACTAAACTCGTCTTCTTTACAGTGCATGTGTGTGTGAGAGAGTGTGTGTGTTTGTGTGCATGTGTGTGTGTGTGTGTGTATCTGATGAGAATAAAGTGTTTCTGAATGAAGTAGACAGGATGTACACTAAGACACACTAAACTCGTCTTCTTTACAGTGTGTGTGTGTGTGAGAGAGAGAGTGTGTGTGTTTGTGTGCATGTGTGTGTGTGTGTATCTGATGAGAATAAAGTGTTTCTGAATGAAGTAGACAGGATGTACACTAAGACACACTGAACTCGTCTTCTTTACAGTGTGTGTGTGTGTGTGTGTGTGAGAGAGAGTGTGTGTTTGTGTGCATGTGTGTGTGTGTGTGTGTGTGTATCTGATGAGAATAAAGTGTTTCTGAATGAAGTAGACAGGATGTACACTAAGACACACTGAACTCGTCTTCTTTACAGTGTGTGTGTGTGTGAGAGAGTGTGTGTTTGTGTGCATGTGTGTGTGTGTGTGTGTGTGTGTATCTGATGAGAATAAAGTGTTTCTGAATGAAGTAGACAGGATGTACACTAAGACACACTAAACTCGTCTTCTTTACAGTGTGTGTGTGTGTGTTTGTGTGCATGTGTGTGTGTATCTGATGAGAATAAAGTGTTTCTGAATGAAGTAGACAGGATGTACACTAAGACACACTAAACTCGTCTTCTTTACAGTGTGTGAGACTGATTTCATTAGAAACGTCTCAGACTTGTTTTAGCCTCTACTGCTAATTCAAACACACACACATACTGTCAGTAAAATGAGTAGAAGTGTAATGACAGGACGCTTAGGGAAGAACCTGTTGTTCCTGGGAGCGCTCAGGGCTGTTGTTTAACACGCAGGCTTTCACAGGGAGGTGGCACGCGTGGCAGCCTCGCAGATTGCATCTTCATTCTTTGCTAATGAAGCCCGCAGTCAAACGCGCTCGATTCATTTCCCGTAATGGACCCCCTGATAACGAGAAGCGATGCGTCACAGCTGGACACCGCCTCGCGCCATAAAAGATTCCCCCGCCGACCCCTCCTCGGCACAGTGCGCCGCTCGCCGCTTCATTTCCATTCCTCCGTCATGCCTGCTGCGTGCCAATTACCTACTGCGCACTGAGGGGGTGGAATCTTCCCAAAGTAGCGTGGCGGCTCAGCGAGGATCACTTTAAAGTTTCTTTCTTCTCCGAGACCTTTTTCTTTTCTAAATATGTTTGCTTTTAGATTTCTGTGATTGAAACTGATTTGAGGTCACAGAGAGAGGAGAAAAAAAACAAACAAACAAAAAAACAACAGATACAGATCAAGATGTCGTCTCAAAGCAGCTTTACAGGAATATAAAAATCTAAAGTAAAACTGCCACAGTTTATTTCATTTATTATTAGCTTTTATTGCCTCTTCATAACGGAACGTTTTCTGATCGAATTCCATCATCCAGCATGACCGCTTATTAATAAACCATTTAAGAAATTTTAAGGGGGGGGTGGCTTAGTGGTTAGCACGTTCGCCTCACACCTCCAGGGTCAGGGTTCGATTGCATGTTCTCCCCGTGCCTCGGGGGTTTCCTCCGGGTACTCCGGTTTCCTCCCCCGGTCCAAAGACATGCATGGTAGGTTGATTGGCATCTCTGGAAAATTGTCCGTAGTGTGTGATTGAGTGAGTGAATGAGAGAGTGTGTGTGTGTGTGCCCTGTAATGGGTTGGCACTCCATCCAGGGTGTATCCTGCCTTGATGCCCGATGACGCCTGAGATCCCCGTGACCCGAGGTAGTTCGGATAAGCGGTAGAAAATATGAGAGAGAGAGAGAGAGAGAGAGAGAGAGAGAGAGAGAGAGAGAGAGAGAGAGAGAGAGAGAGAGACTCAGAGAGAGAGAGAGAGAGAGAGAGAGAGAGAGATACAGACTCAGAGAGAGAGAGAGCGAGATACAGATTGAGAGAGATATACAGACTCAGAGAGAGATACAGAGAGAGATACAGAGAGAGAGAGACTCAGAGAGAGAGATACAGAGAGAGAGAGAGAGATATACAGACTCAGAGAGAGATACAGAGAGAGATACAGAGAGAGAGAGACTCAGAGAGAGAGATACAGAGAGAGAGAGAGAGAGAGAGAGACAGAGAGAGGTGCACAGAGAGAGAGAGAGAGAAATGTTAAATATGTACAAAGTGTCTCACTGTTTTTTTTTTCTTTTCCTTTTTTATTTATTTATTTTTATAAAGAGCTTGGATTAAGCCTTTAAATACTGAACGTGAGCGAGAGATGATAAAGTACGAAGCGGGCTTGTATGGAATATGCATAAAAGTCTCATCTCGACTCTGCTGAAGGAGCTTATTCTTTTTCCGAGCTGCTGAACAGGAGACACGACGATGCCCTGCTGCTGCGCTGGAGGCTGAACGAGCGATCGCATCAGAGAGACGTCAGAGGCGTACGCTCCTTACAGCCTGAGCTGAGAAAGAGCAGAGTGGAGAAAAGAAGTGGCTCGGGGAGGGGGAGAAGAAAAAAAAAAAAACACCCTGTACGCTTTGACGATTAATTATTGTGTAGCGCCGATGAACGTGGGGAGTGTGTCGTGCTCTCGCACAAGCCGATTATGTGGCAAATATCTTCCATCCAGGTGCATTGATCTAATATCTCTCAGGATGAGATACAATTATACAAACCATGAGAGGAAGAAACCTTATTTCTAAAGCTGTGTTCACAAACACTGTGATTTTATTGCTGCAAGTCTCCAGACTCAGTTCTGTGAAATGGTCAGTAATAGATCTTATTAACGTTCATCAGTGTGTGAAACAACTATCATTTCAGATCAGTTTACTGAAATAAAAACATTCTGGAGGGATGATTTTGGTGATTGTGTATAAAATACTCCAGTGTTTATCTGCCTCATATCAGCAGTGCGCGCTCCGTATTCGGATAAACATGACGACGTGTTGAGTTTCTTTGCCCGTTTGTTCTTTTCAGAAATCTCGTTTTCAGGATTTGAATCTTTTTAAATGTGTTTAAAGACACACACACACACGTATGTAAGACTTCCTGCGAGAGCTGTACTCGTGTTCCTAACACAGCGTTCCCACTCTTTTTCAGAGATCATTTTCCAGGACTTTTCAAATTTAGCAAAAAAAAGACAAGGCTCACAGATTCACGGCTTAAAGTAACATGTCCTTCTCTCCAGAAGTCTTAAAAACAACGTACACTTTAAGGCTATTACTTAACTATACTTTTAAAGACAATTTGTCAAGTGAATGAAATTTCAACCTTTATAAAATAAAAAGACCGCACATATTAATACCCTTTCCTTTCTCAGGCCAATGCCGTCATGCATGCTTTAGTTTGCTGTGCATTCCCCTTGCACATGATAGTCAGATTAACAAGGTTAATATAACCTGCTTACCCGTCACCATTTGCTGAAAACATTCGAGCACTTAAACCATTCCTACTGTAGCACCTGAAACCGCCAACACAAGACGGCGTCATCCGTCACAGCGAGATTAAACAGCATAACAAAAACTCAGCGTCCCTGAACAGAGCGCTTTCTGCTACTAACGCTAATTGTTTCGACCGGTTGTAAACTGTTCTTTAAATGATCAAGAACGTTTAAAAATAATAATTTTCCAGGACAACAAGATAGATTTTTTCCAGGACATTAATTTTCCAGGATTTCCAGGTTTTCCAGGACGTCTGGGAACCCTGTAACGCATGAATGGAAGAGGGGTTGCAGATCATTTGTGTGACCTGATTCAATTTCAGACAGTTAAGGAGTCTCTTAGAGACAGCAGACTGACGAGGAATCGACTCGGTGACTAGTCGTGTTTAACGTCTCGGACCGGTGAAGCAGGAAAGTCGTGTTCGAGATGCTGCCGGTAGATCAGTAACGCTGCTGACATTTGGAAATGTCGCACTCCATAATCATTCGGCTGCATTTCGTCGATAGCTGGTCAGCGTGTGTGTCGCATGTCGCACGGGTCAATGCCATCGATTACGCTGATTATTTTACAGAAGAAAGGCATGGCGTTGTGAGAGCACGCAGGTCTTAGACCACGGAGCACTGTGAACTCTCCATTACAGGAAACATACACCATGTACTGACAAGAAAACTTCAACAAGCCAGCATTATTTCCATGTAGATCCCATTACACAAGCTGCTGCTGTACAGATGACCAGACTAATAAACAGCCCTGAATCAACTCTAACGTATTCATTACTCTTTCTCCAACTCTTTCACTCGTTCGTCTTTCCTCCTCCTCCTCCTCCCACAACACACACCTCACTGATAGCACTAACTCACTGACACCCAGGAGACTCTTGCATCTGTTCCCATGTTTCTCTCGCTTCTCCACCTCTTTACTGCCGCTCAGGTCCGGTCTCTAATGCGATATGTTGATCATTTATAAATAATTATTACAAGCTAAACAGTCTAATTTATTGAGAACAAGACAAGTCTCAAAAAAGAGGATTGGTTTTGCAGGTGGTCGCCACACACACTTTTTCACACACACACACACACACACACACGGTTGCTCTCTCTTGATCCTCCTGTGTTTTCCAGCACTGTTTTTAAGAGTATGGAAGAGAGATAAAGAGACTGGCTGTTACACGAGGAGTCCTGGACAAGGGCCGTAGTAGGGCAACAATGCAGCAGTAGGATGGGTATCTTCTCTGTAGTGCGACGAGGAACAAGAGCAGCTCTGCCAGAGCCCTACAAAATGAACTCCAGCATTCTCCATGAGGGCAGCATGAGGTCCCAACATACTCATAGTGGGACCTAGACGTCTAACGTCTTTCCTAACACTGCTCATTAAACGCCTACATTCCATGGAAGGGGCTTGAGTTTGTTTTTTTTTTAGTTTGTTTATTTTTAATGTAGTAGTAAATTATTGTATACATAGCAACCTAGGGCCTTTTTACACCTGGTCACTTCGTGTGTTGTCTCTGATCCGATAGCTGTCTGATTTGTTAAAACTGTTCCATTTACATTAAGCCACATAAACGCGTCTCGGCGAATCGGATATCGATCCGATCTTTCTACTCCCGCCCAAAATGCAAATATATTTCACCTCGTTTCCGGGGTAATTGAAACGGAACACGCTTTGGTGTATACGGTTGCTACAAAAAACAGCATTTACTGTTTGCTGCATTTTCGCCGGCGGCAGCAGTGCATTTTAAGACCCAACGAGACACCTGGGTGAAAGATCGGAGCCAGCGCCGGTGGGAAAACGTATTTGTTTCTGGCGCGATGCACAACACGCGAGTCACCTGTGAGTGACGTACTTCCGTTTGGGAGGAGTTTAGCGCTGACGTATGTGGCTTCAACAAGCACATTCATCTCGAAACCGTTTCGGAGGGCATTTACACCTGGTCTTTTTACGATCGGATAGCTATCGGATCACAGAAAACGCATGAAGTGACCAGGTGTAAAAACCCCCAGTCTAACGTTTATCGTGGTGTTTCGTCTGATGCTTCGTCCGATGATTCGTCTGGTCTGATGACTGATGTGTCATTTAGTTTAGACATTTATTTTGTCTTGTTACGAGTAATGATGCGCTCCAAGTGCTCCTTCATAATCCTCTAAACTTTGAAGGTGTTTATCTTTACCCACTAAAATTCTCACATCTCACACTGAAAGCCAACAGAGTAAATGACATAACTCTATTAATAAAATAATTCGTTTGTTTATTCTGAGGGGTCACGGTGGCTTAGTGGTTAGCACGTTCGCCTCACACCTCCAGGGTTGGGGGTTCGATTCCCGCCTCCACCTTGTGTGTGTGGAGTTTGCATGTTCTCCCCGTGCCTCGGGGGTTTCCTCCGGGTACTCCGATTTCCTCCCCCGGTCCAAAGACATGCATGGTAGGTTGATTGGCATCTCTGGAAAATTGTCCGTAGTGTGTGATTGTGTGAGTGAATGAGAGTGTGTGTGTGTGTGCCCTGTGATGGGTTGGCACTCCGTCCAGGGTGTATCCTGCCTTGATGCCCGATGACGCCTGAGATAGGCACAGGCTCCCCGTGACCCGAGGTAGTTAATGAGTGAGAGTGTTTATTCTGACTGAATATTTCCAATTTCAATTTCCAGTCCATAGGAGGTAAGGAACAGCAGTGTACTGGTAAAAAGGGTTAACTCGTGGGAATAATTACCTATGCAAATCTTTGTTTTTGGTTCCTTAGTGGTGCAACTGAAACGATGCTACCAGCGACACCAGCGACACCTTTCTCTGATCGTGTAGTGTGATGTGGTGTGATGATGAAAAAAGACCGAATGAGAAAGAAAAAAAAAAAGAGCTTGTATTTGTAGTGCTAGATTTTAAGTAGCGTTCATTAGAACAAAGACAAACTAGCCGTGTGTGTATGATTAGTTATTCTTCTTTAACATCAGAGACGAGGCTGTGGTCTGTAATGTGTTTACTTACTATAAACTGCTCCACGTCTCGCTCTATGCCTACGTTGGGCAGGTCAGGCATCATGTGGGACACCACCTTAAAGCCTGCGTCTTTAGCCAGGTGAAAAGACTCGCAGACGGCGCGCACCGTGTGCCCCCTGTTAGGCACAAATGATGTCATTAAACAACTAAATCACTTTTAATCAAACAGCATAGATACAATCTCTGACAACCGAGACTCGTCAGACATTAACCCAGTTCTTGTCTCCGGACTCGGACAATCTTAATCTTGTGGTACATTAAAGGTGCGTGACCTGTTGGTGTCACGTGCCACGTCTTCGTAAACGCTCTGTACGCCGATCTCCAGCCGGGTGCAGCCGTACGCCAGCATGTCGCTCAGGTGCCGCTTCAGGCAGTAGTCCGGCCGGGTCTCGATGGTGATCCCCACACACTTGGTGTTACTGCGCTCCGAATACCTTCAGAAAAATAAATAAATAAATCATCAGTCCTTTCAGTACCTTTAACTGTGGTTAAAATTTGAAACATAAAATCATTCATTCATTCACTCATCTTCTACCGCTTATCCGAACTACCTCGGGTCACGGGGAGCCTGTGCCTATCTCAGGCGTCATCGGGCATCAAGGCAGGATACACCCTGGACGGAGTGCCAACCCATCGCAGGGCACACACACACACACACACACACTCTCATTCACTCACACAATCACACACTATGGACAATTTTCCAGAGATGCCAATCAACCTACCATGCATGTCTTTGGACCGGGGGAGGAAACCGGAGTACCCGGAGGAAACCCCCGAGGCACGGGGAGAACATGCAAACTCCACACACACAAGGCGGAGGCAGGAATCGAACCCCGACCCTGGAGGTGTGAGGCGAACGTGCTAACCACTAAGCCACCGTGACCCCCTCAATAAGTAAACAGTTATTTTATAAGTTATAAATAAGTTATTTTAGCTCTGGTGCAAAGATGAGTTCCCCTTCAGTAACAGAGCACTGAGCATTGTTACAACACCAACACTGATTCACCACACGTGCAAATCATTCATGCTTTTAAAAAAAATTGAAATCAATCAGGACTCTTGATTTAACATGTCTGGAGAAAATCCTTTTAGCATCACAGTCAGCGTTCTGTGTAGTGTTAATTTCGTCACCTATTTTTAATTTAGTCTTAGTCTTAGTCTTGTGCCAAATGTCCTTGTTAGTTTTAGTCATATTTAGTCATTCACATATCTTTTTTTGTTAGTCAAGTTTTAGTCAAAAAATTGTAGTCTTTTTTTTAAAATAACATTATTACTGAGATTATTACTGATAAACATTTCAGTAAAAAAAGTGTTTCACAGATGTTTCACTCGAACTTGACTGCACATCACATTTTTTACTTTATTGTTACTGCTTTTAATCGTAATGCAAAGACCGGTCATCGGGACATAAGCTGTCATGTACAATAAAAGAGCCTGCGGAGCGACAGGAAATATAATTTAACACAAAAAGCCTGACTAGACCAGGGGTGGACTTGCGCTCGGACGAATTGTTTCTACACACACACTAAACAGCGCGAAGCCGCGAACTCGTTGTGAATATTTTAAAGGCGTAACAGCTGATGAAAAAGCAGAGACAATTGTAGACGAAAATGAAGAGAGATTTTATCTTAGTTTTTATTTTATACAAAACATTTTCGTCTCGTCTTTTTTCGTCAACAATAACGCATGTTAATTTAGTCTTAGTCAGCGTTTTTGGACAGCGGTGCAGTCTCGTCATCGTCTCGTCTTAGTCATGAAAAAAAAGGTTGTTGATGAACATATTTCGTCTCGTCTGACGAAATTAACACTAGTTCTGTGCTATCTTGTTTTTTCCGCTCAGGTATGTTGCCATTTTCGCCTGACCGAAGATAAAATTGATCAGCTGCCACCGGAACCTGTTTCTCCTGACATATTTAATACCAAGAATAAAACACTGAAAAGTAAAATCAGCATTAAAAGACGTTTAAATTCTCTGTAAAAACTCAATGACTGTAACCTAGAGCAGTAAATAAAAGCATGAAAAACAGTTTCTCTCTGTGAACAGAAAGGAGAGTAATGT